>NW_024884966.1:4052380-4139941 GCF_019232065.1 Centrocercus urophasianus
TTCTATGGTTCTATGGTTCTGTGGTTCTGTGGTTCTACGGTTCTACGGTTCCATGGTTCTGTGGTTCTATGGTTCTGTGGTTCTATGGTTCTATGGTTCTGTGGTTCTATGGTTCTACGGTTCTATGGTTCTATGGTTCTGTGGTTCTATGGTTCTCTGGTTCTACGATTCTACAATTCTACGGTTCTACGGTTCTCTGGTGCTATGGTTCTATGACCTTGGTTCAACATCTTCAGGTAATCCGTGAGTGAAGAAAGGCTGCCAGGGAGGTGGTGCAGTCATGATCCCTGGCGGTGTTCAAAACAAGGGAGATGTCACACTGAGTGACATGGTCCAGAGCAGTCCTAGGAATGGACTGATGTTTGGACTGGATGATCTCAGTGGTCTTTCCAGCCCTAATGATTCCACAATTCCACATTCTTTGAGATGTGGAGACCATCAAGTTCCCAGTCTGGGAACTGTGCCTATTCTCCCCATAATGAACACACTCACTGACGGTAGCCTCATACTAATTACTAGTGGGCTGTATCTCCACTGAGCAGCACCATACCTTGCTCCTTGGCCATGTCTCCACAGTGGTTATCCTCTAACCATTCAGGCAAGGGGACAACACAAAGTGCTCTGCCACTTGCTGTCCAGTGCTAACACCCAAACCTCTCCTGGGGTCAGCATAGCTGCAGCCTGGGCCAGAACCATGTTAAGAAACTAGCAGTGCAGAGGAAGGAATTCCTGTCTGGGTAATTTACTGCAATGATTCAACCCTCGGGTCCTTGGTGACCTTGTCTGGTCACAGATTCTGATTTATACTGCTGTTAATTGCTCTAATTTACTATTTCCACAGCAGAAGCAACAAGGAGCTGTGGAATGAGAAGAAATCTTTGTGCTATTCAGTGCTCACAGGCAGGGCAGGTTTTTTTCCCAAATGCAAATTGTGAGACAGGACAAGGGAGAATGGTTTTAAACTAAGATAAGTGAGGTTTAGGTTAGATATTAGGAGGAACTTTTCCACACAGAGGGTGGTGAGGTACTGGAACAGGTTGCCCAAAGAGGCTGTGCATGCCCCATCCCTGCAGGCATTCAAGGCCAGGCTGGATGTGGCTCTGGGCAGCCTGGGCAGCTGGTTGGCAACCTGCACATAGCAGGGGGTTGAAACTGGATCAGCACTGTGGTCCTTTTCAACCCAGGCCATTCTATGATTCTATGAGAACCAGCACCCAGAGGGGCAGCAGCAGCAGTGCCAAGATGTTCTCAGGGCTCACCTGATGGCATGGAGGCAGGAGGTGGAACAGGACATTTAAAACCAGTATAAGGAGAGATCAGAAAGAAAATGAGGAAAGTATTTGTGGGTGTGCAGGAAACTCCTTACACTCACAGGGGACAGTGTATTTTCTATGGAGATGGCCCAATGCTCTCCTCTGTGCTGCCTTTGCTGGTGCAAAGCCTTCCCAGGCTGCTCAGGGACTGGGTCACATCCATCTTGCACAGGTGCAAAGCGACCCACTAAAGCAAACATTTTGGTGCGTGAGCGGCTTATGCATTACACTGGGTTTGTTTTCAAGCCCTTCAGCTTTATGTACTTTGTGCCTGGAAGATGTCAAGCTGAGCAGCTGTGTTTGATAAGCAAACTCCCTGGTGTTTCCCAGGTACCTCAGCACGAGCTCCAGTGGTCTCAGAACCAAAACCAAAAGGAACTCTTTGCACCTCCTTCAGCAGCAATGAGAGTTTTCTCCCTCCTTCTGCTGTGCAGCTTTTTGCATGTTTGAAATAGAAAATGTGCCACATATTGTGGCATAGGGGGCCTTCTAGCACGTTGCTGGTTTATGAGGGCTAACGCTAATATTTTCCATTTGTTTCTTGTAGCTGAGCTCCAGCGAAAGCCCCACTTACCTCCTTTGCTCCTCATTCCTTGAGAGGCACTTTTTGTTAACACAGCACAAGCAGGATTTGCGCTTGTGCCCCATCCAAGAAAAAGAGAGAAAAATAACCCCAAACAATTGCAAAGCTTTCATTTGAGAAATTAATTCGCAGGGGAGTAAGGTTAAAAATAAAGTTCTTTGGCCAGGGCCTTTATAATCTCCAGCTATATTCTCTGGAATATAATTCATAAGCACAATATGTTTTTTGTTGTGAATGAGTGTGAAGTACCAGAAAAGGAAAGAGGAAACCCCTAATGTAGTCCTGAATAGACCTGTGAAAAAGGATAATAAAACTTGTCCTGGATTTCCTTTAGCAGCAGGTGCTTCCTTTGGAGTTTCTATTCATTCAGACTTTGGACAGACCCAGCTTGCCAAATTTTGGGTTTTTAGTTTTTGTTTTGTTTTGTTTTTAATAAACCAAGAAGTTCAGCTGATCTGAATGAAGGTGAATTTGTTCCCTCAACCACTGTCAAGCTCATGGTGAGCCCACAGTGTGAACAGCAACCCTTCTGATCGTGGTGGATCCCTTCCTAGATACAACAGGTAGAAAGGGGTGACCGCAACACTCAGGTCGAAAGGTTTCCCCAAACATCTGAGGCCTGAAAGCTTACATTTTCTTTGTGATCAGACCACTCATTCTTCCTGCTGAACTCCTGCTGAGACATCTGCTCTTATGCATCCGCAGATGACCAGCAAGACACTCCTGCACCGAGGGAATCCAGCCATTCAATCTCACGAGGCACAGCTCATCTTCCTGATGACATTAAGCACTGATTCATAGAATCATAGAACGACAGAATGACTTGGGTTGGAAGGGACCTCCAAACCTATCCAAATTTAAGGCCCCTGCTGTGGGTAGGTTTGCCAGCCACTAAATCAGGCACCAGGTTTCCCAGTACCCCATCCAACATGGCTTGGAAAATCATTAGTCAGAGGATTAAATTAGTACACGGCCCTTACTCCTAACACGAAAAAGCCCATGCTGGCCAAAGACTCACTGAGCTCTCAGCAGCTCTCCAGATGCCCTTTCCTGGGAGATAACACCAGAAGCAGCCAACCTCTCCATGTTAAATACAGCTGGCCTTGACTTTCAAGCCATTCCCCACCCAATGTCAGCATTGGCAGCCATCCCCATTCGTCCATCTTCTTCTGCAGCACATCTCTAACGTGTTACCTTTCCTCTGCCCAAGCAGCCTGCCACCTACACTGACTCCTGCATCCCTTCATTCTTCCATCCTTAGCCATGCACTATCTGCATCTCCCACTCTTTTTGCTCAGGTTCAGCCTGTCTTAGAAGTACTGTCTGTCATCCATTTCTCAAATCCATATTTATCATCCTTGCCTTCAGAGCCCCACATGACTGCTCCTTTCCTGCTCATTCTTCCTTCTTCCTTCCTTACATACAAGCGGTAAATGCCCTCTCTGAGCACAGAGCTGCTGACAACATCGTTTCTGAGGGAAAGAGGGGACAAGTCTAGGAAACAACTACCAGCCTCTCCAGGCCTCTCATGTACAATTTGGACCGTAGTGTTGGCTTGAGTTAGAGCTTAGTAAGAAATATGTTTATTTGTCCCATTGTTCACAGGAATTATTAAACACACAGCATGGAACGAAGCGAATCCCTGGGCAAATGCAGTCATGGACAGGTGTTCAGTGCCATTGTTACCAGTGCTGGTATAAATCTGTGCCAGATTTGTGGAGTTAAATATAGGCTATAAGTGGGACTGAGCAGAGTAGAAGTCAGAGAATCATAGAATCACAAAATGGCCTGGGTTGAAAAGGACCTCAAAGATCATCTAGTTTCAACCCCCCTGCCATGGGCAGGGTTGCCAACCACGAGACCAGGCTGCGGGATGAAGCAACTACTGAAAAAATTAGGTATTTGTTAATTCCATCTAATAAAAAGTAGTTTATGTGGGTTTTCCATTTTTCCTTCCACCTGTGGAGATGGATAGAAGGGTTGGCAGGATATCTGATGCTCTCTTCAGGTATGTGCAGACCATTTTGGCAGTTTTATGCAAGGCACGTGGAGATGTTCATCTCCTTGGAGCAGATTGCCTTTATACTGTCTGCGTTCGTTGTTCCTGACACAACAATCTTGATGGGGGGTGACAGGGAAATTACAGTAGAAGCAAATAGCACAGAGCAAGATGAATCATGGAAAGTATGTCTAGAGTTAACCCCTGCTCAGCCCTATGTAAGACTTGTAGCCCGGATCCCAATTGCGTTCATGGCTACGTTTTCCTCACACAACTGTGCGGTGCCCCAGCTCTTCACACCATCGCACTGTTCACTGCCCCACATTGCATTCTTCTACTCTGAACCATCCACCAGCCATCCCCAGAGAGGACCCCAAGCTCATGTGATGTATTCACCTTCCTTTGTATCTCCTGTCCCCACGGCCCCACCACCCCCACCACCGTGACAGGTCTCCACCCTGGCTCCACTAAGCCTCAGCCAACACCATGAGAATATCCCACATGCAACTTTAATCACAATAACCATCCTTTGGACTGGTTCATACATCTCTAAATATCAGGATCCCATTCCACAGCTGTCCTTAAGCACCTCGTGCAGCACAGTTAGTGGCAGAGGATGTGGTACAATAGCCCAGCCCTGACGGATCCTCAAAAGCAAGATCCTTCATTTAACATGGGCTGCTAAAAGCCATTTCTGCCCAAAAAATAAAGGGGGAAAAAAGTCTTTTTAGGTCATTTAATCTATTCCTAATGTTCAGCAGATATTTGTTTCCTACAGCCCAGCCTTTTTACAGAGATGATTCACACGATGATATTTCAATCACTTCCTCTGGGATACTCTTTCCAACAATGTGAATTTCTTGGCTCGAGAAGAATTCCCAGAGACTGAGCTTAAATTTTCCTTCATCCTTGCAATGTATCCTTTCAAACAGCTTCAGACTGGGAACTTCCCAGTGTCCCACTGAGGGACAAACATAGATGCTGAGCCTCTGGAAAATACTGGACACAAATTTTGAAAAATCAGACCTGGAGTGACCTTACTGCAGTTAAAAGGATCCCAAAGGGGAAAATATGGATGTTTTGTCCTTTTTGCCATTTCCTAGCTCAAAACTAGTTGTTTTTTTTTTCTTTTTTTTTTTTTTTTCTATTGATATAGCCAGACTGAATCCAGAAAAATTCCAGTGATATGCAGACAGGACCTTGTTCCACTGCCTGGTTATTCAGCGTATGCTGCTTTGCTAAGTCTATAGAAAACTTCCACTTATCTTGTGCCATTTGATGGGATGAAATTTGGCCGTGTTGAACATCAAGAGAGTGATGCTGACTGAGCTCTACATGTTGTTGCACAGCATGAGCTCTGGGTTAGATGTCAGGAATAAATTCTTTATTTAGAGGGTGGTGAGGCCCTGGCATAGGCTGCCCAGATGAGCTGTGCATGGACCTGGAGGTGTTCAAGATCAGGTTGTGTGGGGCCCTGGGCATCCTGACCTGGAGCAGAGCGAACAACCTATAGCAACCCATGGGATTGGGCTTAATGATTGCTCAGCTTCTTTCCAACCCAACCATTCTGTGATTCCATGATTTCATGATGTGTTTGAGGAGGGGATTGATCAGTGAGGATTGCAACGCACCTGCCAACAGTTCAGCAGATGAAATGCAAATTAGTATTATTATGTGTGTGAGGAAATGTGTGGGAGAGAGGAAAATGCATTTTCCTTGCCTAAAAGTTACATTTACGTTGTGCTGCTGATAACTGAAGCAAAAGATTTAGATGCCATTGGCTAGATTTTCCTGCAGTACATTTGCCCAGTGGTTTGTCTGCAAGTTTTCCTCACTCTCACAGCTCAGGTTCTCGACAGCTGTATTTTGGATACCTCTCCCTCCCAGGAAATACAGGGGAAAAAATTGCATTCTTTGTCTTCTCCTGGCAAAAAACTGTGAAAGAATCCAGCAGACAGACAAAAAGTGCAAATGCAGCCAGATTTGCAGCGTTGAGAACATTGAATTGAAAAACAAATAACAATAAAAAGGCTTTGTGTTAGAATTACTTGCTATAACCCATAGCTTGAGCATCTCTGAAAATAACCTCCCTCCCCAGAGAAAGAACAACTCATTCCTTTTCATTATTTTTATTACTATTGCAAAACTCAAGACACCATTGTGGAAGTGTCGTGATATTAGATACATTGCCTAAGATGAGTTGTTTTCCATTGCATCAGATGATGCAGAAGCATCATGAGAGAACCCCTGACATTGTACATTTACACTTGAAAAGAGAAGTTGAACACCAAGATAAAAGAACTCACAAAGACTGAATGTGCATTGCCCCGGTGTCTTTGAGAAGGAAACTCAAGTTTGTTCCAAGGATCTGTGCTGCTCAAGATCATATACAGAATGTTTGCGGTCATCTCAAGAGAGCAAAAGCTGAACCAGCTGAGCCAGTGACTAAATCCAGAGCTGAGATATGGAAAGCAAAACTGAATATGTTAGAAGAGTCGGTGTTAATTTCTATCTGTCTTCACTATAGCATGAGCTTCAGTCCTTCAGGGGGCCACTCTGATCTCCTTTCCTGTACCCTATGATCACCTGAAGAGCTCAGGGAATGGAGGGTAAAAGGAGCATCTGGAGAACACCTATCGTACAAGATAACCTCATATTAGGGCAGAAGCACACAGGTAGGACCCATAAGTGACACCTCAGCTTGTTTAGGTAGCACAGGAGATACACAGTTTGGGCAGGCTGGGAAGGAATACATTCCTTGGTGTGTGGGTGGTTAACTCAGCACCCACTGAGTGCTTTGCAACAGTCATTTTTAGCAAGGCATAAGATAGAAAAGGTCACCGAGCTTCCAAAGCCTACCTTTGTGGCATGAAACCAACCAGAAGTGACATCAGCCAGGAGAAAGCATAGAATCATAGAATCATGAAGGTTGGAAAAGACCTCTAAGATCAAGTCCAACCATCAACCCATCACCACCATGCCCACTAACTACGTCCCCAAGCATTTAAGCCTTCTGCCTTCAGAGGGCTATGACAGGCCCAGAGTCACTGCAAAGCTCCTTATCCTACATATCCACCACCACCATCCCACCACCACACTACAACCCTCCCATAGGGCCATCAAATCCCACATCCAGCCCCCAGGAATGAACGCACTGCAACACATCAAGAAGCACCTCGTTGCTCATTATTTCAGCCCTATTCCTCATCTCATGCTTGATCCCAGCACATGGCTCTTTGCACACAGAATCATAGAGTCATTAAGGAAAGACCACTAAGATCATCCAGTCTCAACATCAACCCATGCCTGTGACCACTCTAGACCATATCCTCAGTGCCATATCCCCATGGTTCTTGAACACCTCCAGGTCAGTGACTCTACCACCTCCCTGGGCAGTCTGTGAGCAACCACTCTTTCGGAGAAGGCATCTTTCCTGCCTTGCACAACCCATGGCTTTCCCCACCTGCGTGCACACACACTCACACATGCAGCTATTCCTCCTGCAGCCACACAGATAGCAGCAAAGCCTGTGAAAATAGGAAGCTGATCACAAGCTTTTGGGACCTGCTCCCTACGGACCAGGGAGGGGATGCAGATCCCTTTATTGTTGGGTTTATTTTTATTTATCTCCGTATTTTTTCCTCTCCTTTTCTCTCTCTCTCTCCCTGCAGCAGCAACCCGCCATAGGGCAGCGTGTTGCCGGCATGAGAAAACGGGGCTGTGTGTGCAGATGTTGCCCAGGGAAGCCGAGGTTCCCACACCAAGTAGGAAGCGGGGCCTCACGGAGCCGGGACGGAGAGTGAGGAAGTGGCAGCAGGGCTGGACGCCCGTGGCCGCCGATCCAGGGCTGCTGTGGCAGGAGAGGTGGAGGAAGGGGGGAGCCCCGGCATAGGGGGTGTCTATTCTTAGAGAAAAAGGGGGGCCGTGGTGGGGATTTTATTGTGAGACCTTGTTTACACCCCGGGCCAAATGAATCAAATGACCTTGTTTATTGTCGGCCGCCTGAATGGACGGCAGAGGGAGAGGGAGGAGGGATGGGGGGGGGCTTATATTATTGTTAATTCTGCCATTCACAACTTCTTCTTCTTTTTTTTTTTTTTTCTTTTTCCCACCGCGCATTGTTGTCAAGATAAAAGAATAAAAGGTGAAACTCTATTCCTTCCTTTCTCCATCTCCGCAGTATTCTCCAAATCCCCAGACAGGCTGTTGGGATGAAAGTGCCAAGCCACGGAGATGTGCGTGAGATGCAGGGCATGCTCACCACACACCTCCCTAAGCTCATTTTCCATGGGGGGCTGAAGTCATTGAGACCCCACTCCGGGCCAACACAGCCCTTCACAATGCCATAAACCAGCCTTTCAGCACCACTGCCATTAATGGTGCCCCACTTTGCCCCCATATCAAGGATTGCACCATGTAGCAGAGCCACTGAAGTCGCACACAGGGTGTATTTTTTCTTGGAAAACAGCATCCAGGTGAAGATTGCTTTAGTGCCTGTAGTTTTTAGGAGTCCAGCTGAAGACCTCCTAGGAGAATCAGGCTTTTCAGCTAAGCACCTGTTCCTCATGAAACCAGCTGCTTGGAGGTATCTCACTGCAAGTCCTAGATTATGGCTTGTTTAGTCTTTTAATGGCCCCTGGTGACCTTTATCACTGCTTGATAACTTGCCAGCCAAGAATCAAGCAGTTTTCAGAGTACTTTATGTTACAGAGCTATCAAGGACCCTGCTTGAGGTACTACTTGGTTGCCAAGACCACGAAAACCTCCCTTTGGTTTGAACGTTACCAAGCTGTGGTGCTCCTCAGAGATGAAGACAGAGAATTACATCAGTTCTGCAGTCAAAACTTTCCCCCATCCCAATGTGCTACAGGATGGAGGAGACAAATGCAATGCTTTCCAGCTCTGCAACGCCTCCAGGTAGGTTCTTCTTCCCTCTGTGTGCCCCTGGCTCCATGCAGAGCTCTTGCTCTGGAACTTGCTGCATTCATTGATGATGCCTTGCATTCTTTCCTTTGCATTCTTCTTTTCCTTTGGCTTCAGGATTATATTTCCATTTTTAATGGGTTTTGCATTCCATCAGCACATCAGAGACATACAGTTGTAACCTAATCTCATCCAGGCTCCTTTTCCTCTCTGCCATACAACTTGCATGTCAGTGGAGTTTTCTTCACCAGAGACATCTCTACAAGTGTTCACATCCTGCAGTCCAAGTAGCTGTGATTCACCAGACATCCATGGATGTGATCTGGTTTTGCCCAATCCCTCCTTCCCACGGCAGAAGTGATTGCAGGAGAAGTACCTATCCTGGATGACCACTCCGCTGAACTGCAGGAGAAATCATGCCTGGTGGCTGTATCATCCATCACCCAAAATCTCCTTGCTCCACTGAATTGTTAAGTGAGAGGTGGAAAACATCAGCAATATAGGCTGAGTATTTTCCAGCTTACTCCCCTTTTTGTGGCTCTGGTGTTTGTACACATTACAATGTGGAATTTAACCTGCATCTCCCGTGCACATATCCTAGAAAGTTTGCTCGGTCAACCTGTTGGGGACTCACTATTGGAAATTCTCAGCTCAGGTTTCTAGTTCTGAACATCTTGTTCCACGTGAGATGCCATGGTTGTGCAATCTAGCCTCCAGGTGCAGGCCCCAAAGGCAGAAATATCCCACGTCACACCTGCCAGGGGATGGAAATGTCTCAGATTCATCATGGATATTAGAGATGGACATCTCAACTGGCATTATTATGCACCTGCATGTGAGCAGCTGAGTCAAGAACCTCCTATGGCACAGACATCTACATATAAGGTGGGTGTTTAGCCTCCTGTTAACGTCAATAGAATCCCAGTCAGCACAGTCAACTAAGTGAGTCATTGGACCAAGTGTAGGTTTCTGATTTAGGGTGAGATGAATCACTGGCTAGGATCATTTACTAGGTCTTTACAGGCAATAGCAGGAGCCTAAAGACTTGATGAGCCATTAAATCTGGCCTTTTCCAGTCTCCCCTGTTGAGCCAAGGCTACCTTTCTTGCAGTCCACAGCCATCCACCACACAACAGGTTCTGGGGCCATAGGAAGACATGAGAGCCCAATGAATTCACAACCTGAGGGCCACTGGCTCCATAATGCCCCGTGGTACCAACACAGCATCCATCTTGGAAAATGCCCCTTTTCCAGGCCAGGTCCCAGGGAGATCCTGATTCGGTGCTAGAACTGGTCTTATCCATAATGAAGTTTCATCATCAGAAGTAGAGAGTTTTGCATGAATTTTAAGAGCCAGGCCTACAGAGGAGCTTGGAGAATATGGTTCTGATGTCCCTTCTGGTGAACTGAACAATGACTTTAGTGTTATTATGAGGTTCAGGAGGAACAGATAGGCAAACCCATCTCTGACTATACTTGACCGCTAGCAGAGCATCCACTGGAGGGACTCACTACCTGAAGCAGTTTGGCTATTCTTATTTTCTTGTGCCATATTCTCCTTTGCAAGGTTTTGCCAGTGTTATGCATTCACCTGCCAAAGGATATGTTTTAGCCACTTCACGCTTTAATGTAGACTGTTCAGTAATACCAAGGGTTATCCCATGTTCTTTGGTCATTGCTGGGCTACAGTCAAGGTTCTGATCCTTGGCTTCCTACTTTTCTATACTCTGATTTCATAGAATCATAGAATCCTTAGAGTTGGAAGAGACCTTTAGAGATGATATAGTCCAACTCCCCTACAATGAACAGGGACATCACAGCTAGATCAGATTGCCAGGGCCTGATCCAGCCTGGCCTTGAGTGTCTCTGGGATGGGGCATCAACATCTCTGGGCAACCTGTGCCAGTGCCTCACCACCCTCACTGCAGAAGACTTTTTCCTTATATCCAACCGAAATCTACTCTCTTTGACCTTGAAACTATTTCCCCTTGTTCTATCACAACAGACCCTGATAAAGAGTCTGTCCCCTTCTTTCCTGTAGTTCCCCTTTAGACACTGACAGGCCACTCTCAGGTCACCTCACAGCCTTCTCTTCTCCATGCTCTCTCAGCCTCTCCTTGCAGAGGAGGTGTTCCATTCCTGGGATCATTTTTGTGGCCTTCCTCTGGATGCACTCCAACAGCTCCATGTCCTTCCTGTACTGAGGACTCGACATCTGGATGCAGATGAGGTCTCACAGCACAGACCAGAGGGGCAGGATCACCTCCCTCGCCCTGCTGACTACACTGCTTTTGATACAGCCCAGGGTACAGATGACTTTCTGGGCTATGAGGGCATAGTGCTGACTCATGTCTAGTTTCCCATCCATCAGTACCCCCAGCTCTTTTTCAGCAGGGCTGCACTTGATCCTTTCATTCCCCAGCTTGTACTGGTAGTGGATGTTGCCTCAACTGAGGTGCAAGACCTCACACTTGGATTTGTTGAACCTCCTGAGGTTCTCCTGGGTCCACTGCTCTGTGGAGCCTGTCTAGGTCCCATCTGGATGGTATTTCCAGGCAGAATGAAATTGTTGCCTCATATCACACCCCATAAACCAGCCTTTTTCCTGATAAATATACCAGATGGACTATGTGAACTATTCTCCAATGCCCGTATTCTCTAACCTATAGGTATTTGGCTCATCCTGATTTCGCAACAAGTTAGGCTAAATGACCATCAAAATACATTCAGTTGTCTGGTTAGAGAAGAAATATTTGTAGTATGGCATAAACTTTGCTGTATGCATAAGTGAACTCACTGTGGCTTAACAGATGGATGATTCCACACCGTAGAATCATGGAATGGCCTGGGTTGCAAAGGCCCACAGTGCTCATCCACTTCCAACCCCCTGCTGTGTGCAGGTCACCAACCAGCAGCCCAGGCTGCCCAGAGCCACATCCAGCCTGGCCTTGAATGCCTGCAGGGATGGGGCATCCACAGCCTCCTTGGGCAACCTGTGCCAGTGCCTCACCACCCTCTGGGGGAAAAACTTCCTCCTCAGATCCAACCTAAACCTCCCCTGTCTCAGTTTAATACCATTCCCTCTTGTCCTATCACTATCTCCAGTAAAGGATAGGGCTAAATATTTATAAACCTATCTATTGCATTAAACTCTCTCTCTTGCAATAATCATAAAGCTGACTGCAGCATCCTGCTCAGGGATTTTAAAAGCAATTTTAAAAAGCCAAAAGAAGGAGTTTCTGCCATCTAGGGGCCATTTTTTTCAATTACAACCAAGAATGAAAAAGGTAAACTGTAATCTGACCTTAATAATATATGCATATAAATATATATGTATATGTTCATATATGCAGATACGTTTTTTCAAAAACTAAGGTACACCGATGGCCAGGTTATGCAATAGCAAGAGTTTCTTCTGGCCCTAAAATTTAGACCAAAACTCTTTTGAATTTGTCTTTTGAATCATAGAAACATGGAATCACAGAATTGCTCAGGTTGGAAAAGACCTTAAATATCGAGTCCAACCATAACCTAACCATATTACCCTAATTAACAGCCCTCCACTAACTCACGTCCTTGAGCAATCTGTGGTTGAAACTCTTTGATATTTCAAAATCAAATTAAATTGAACATTCAAAATCAAATTCAGAATCCCTAAAATCACTGTTTTCTGGATAGCAGGTGGGTCCCCTATGAAACTCCATCCAGTGTTCATATTCACAGCATTGAGGAATGCAAAATGGGTTTTTGAATGTGGTATTACAGAGGAAGACTCAAGGAGCTCTGAGTATGATACAGACACAGCTTCCCTACTTCCATCTCACATTGCTGAAAGTTTACCACTATACGTGGCTGATAAGGGTCTAGCAACTTGGGAGGCACATGAAAAATGTTTTTTTGTTTTCCTTACATTTCATTTCCACATCTAAATGGCCACTGTGAGACAAAGAACGTTGAGTGGATCTGTTTAGCCCATGATTATAACCCCAAAAGTGATAAATGAGAGATGCTTGGCATAATGATAAGAGAATGAGATGAGGAAAACACCCTCCTTTTACTGGTAACTGAACTGAGGTCAAGCCTCTCTTTGTGCAGTCTTCAGATTCAGCTATCCACACTATCCAACAGACTGCACAGGAGATAAGTTGAACATCTAAAGAGCTTGGGTGTGTTACCAAGGTCGATGCTCCTTTCTGCAGGCCCCTAGCACGTATCACTGCAAAGCCATTGAGCCTATACCAGCCTGCCCACTTTCTTTCTTGAAGGGGAGTCTTTAACACTTTATTTGCTGAAATTTTAAGACTCTCAAGTGATGAGAGTTGTGTCCACTGGGAAATTGTTCCCCATGTAGAAGTTGAGCTCATTTGGAAGTTTTTTCTTTCCCAAATCTGCTTCTCAAATGAATATTTTCTTATGGGATGAAATAACACTTAAAAAATTAATAGCAACTTCTAGTTATTCCATCCAAGTATTCTACTGGTCTAAAAGTATAAAAGCTTTAGCACCAGATTTTTCAACTGCTCCATGCCCATAATAGCTGCATAAAAACTCAGTTGCTTCAAGAGCAGGTAGCAAATTACAAGGGCTGCCATGACATTCCTGTTCAGCCATGGTTGTCCTCTAGTTGAAAAAAAACCTCCATGTGCCAAAATGTGTATGTTAATAAAGATTGTACAGTATACCTTTGGGTTTAAAATGCCCAAGAGAATTCAGTCTCTGATTACCTGAGAGACCATGACAGGGCTGCTGTGTGATTCCCTGGTCAGTCCTACAGGAGGTTCTGCCCCATCAGCCAGAAAAAAAATAATCATTAATTCTGCCCTATCTCATGGCAAATGCATTCCAAACCAGCTAGGAGTAGTCCAGTTGGGATCCAAATTTCTGCCATCCCTTCTGCCATCCCTTTTCCCCTAAGAAAGGGAATAGCCATTGCTGTCCTCTAGAAAGAGGGAAGATTAAGCCCTCTGTGATCCCCCACGTGCTCTGTGAGCCCCAGGAAACCATCAGGAGAGTTTATGTTCATAAACCCAAAAACAAGAGGATGCCTGGCACACATTTTATAGATAATGAAAATGACATCACAGGGTCATCAGGGTCTTGCAGTAAGAAATTAAGAAAGTAAGCCAGATGTTGCCTGTGGGCCAATGTGTGTTGGGAGTGCTCCAAGGCATGTCTGCTTTGCTAGATTTAGACAACATGCATTTTCCCAAAATTGCCAGAGCCAGGAGAAGAAAACACCTTTCAACTACAGTTGTGAAGGCCAGGCAAAGTGGAGAACTTCTGGATTGAATATTTTAAACCTTCAGATATGCATCCTCACATCCTCATGATGTATGGCTTAGCAGTCCTTGCAGTTTCACTCTGGTGTTATGTGATCTACCATAACCAGTGCTGGCAGAGCCATTCTGCATTCACCCCGGTGTACGTGAGGTAAGTTAAGATGTCCAACAAGGTTTCATATTTATTATAATCCAAGTCTCCCTCCACACCCAGGCTCAATAAAACTCTTCTTGATCATGGAATCCCAAAGCAGCAAAGAGGCTGCAGTGCAAATCTGTGGTTCTTACAACCACATCTTGTTGGTTTATTTTATTTTATTTTATTTTGTTTTCAGGCTGAATAAGCCTTTGCTCCTCCTTCACTTCTGCAGCTATGTGGGGAATTTCCAAATTTCTTTCCATATTAGAAATGTGTCAATCTCTTCCCCCCTTAGCCTCAGGAATAGTTATTTATATGAGACAGAGCAGCTCCCACAGAGACTCCCACCACCGAACAGCTCATGCACTAATGCTCTTTATCATTGCTGGAGTGGATTATTTCCAAGGAGGGGGACTGCACAAGCTCTTCTGGTGAGAAGTTCTTCCCACCAAGCTATAGGTCATAACAGATGGAGGAAGGCTTGAATGTTGTTCTGCAGCTTTGTGCTGGGCTAGCTCAAGGTGCTTTTTCCCATGTAAGACCTTACTTTAAGCACAAAACACAACAGGAAAAAAATCTCAGCCTTTCTGACACGCTCCCAAGGTGGGACATCCCTTTTCAGCCCATTTCTAATTGGGATTTCTCCCGTCAAAATCATCCGATGTTGATTATGCAGCAAAGCAGAAAACAATTTACCTTTATTAAGGAACAGTTCAGTGGTTCTCTGCAAGATCGCAGTGGGATGGTACTGTTCCCTTTCCTCATTGTATAGTTAGCCTGTAATCGTGCAGTGATTGCTCTGAAATCCTGGCAGCTGAGTGGGAGTGTAGGTAGCATTGAGAAGTTCTGTGGTGCAACCCCTTGCTGTAACTGCAGGCAGCAGTTCAGTCAGAACCCTTTTCAGCAGTGACTCAGTGTGCCTCTAAACACAGTGGGAGAAACTGAACGCCAAATGGCATTTTTTGAGTCCATTTAAGGGTTTGAATAACGGCTTTATGTCTGGGGTGAACTTGCAAGGCTTTGGATTTGAAGGAGGGAAGGATGCACAACCCATAGCTCTGTGCTGCAAATCAGTGAGTGTGAACAGGCACTCACCCACACAGCTCACTGCCAGCTCTGGTCCTGCTTTAGGCCAAACTAAAAAACACCAACGGTTGCCAGGAGGCAGCTTGGATCAGCTCAGAGGCTTGACATGTGGATTGAGTGAGCTGGATGCCACAATCTTTGTATGCTCACTGCAGGGGAGATAATAAGTGTATGAGGTGCTGGTGCGGATTGTCCAGAGAGGTGGTCGGTGCTCCATCCCTGGAGATACTTAAGATCAGGCTGGATAGGGCTCTGAGCACTGATGGATCTGTAGGTGTCTCTGTTCATTGAAGAGCCATTGGACCAGATGGCCTTCCAAGGTCCCTTCCAAATCAAATGATTCTATGAGTCTATGAGATGCAATAAGTTTCCTGAAGCCTATGCAAGAGCCTGCAAGAGCAGATTTAAATGCTCCATTAATGGTCCATGAGGTTTGGATGCCTTACCAAATGCAAGTGAAAGACCTGGTGTAATGTCAAATTTGGTGGCCATTTACAAAGCATCAGCACCTTGGCAGTGTGTTGGGGGCTAACCCAGGTAGACAGCCCCAGGCTGGATGGGGGAAATAACCAGAAAGGAAAAAGGAAGACCCAAAGGTTGAGACAAAGACAGCTGAACAAGTGAAGCAAAGTGGTGCACGTGAGCAAAGCAAAGTAAGGAATTCATCCATCACTTTCTTCAGCAGGTGCATGTTCAATCATTTTCAGGAAAGCAGGATTCCATCATGTGAAATGGTTATGAACACAAATGTCATAATCCTGGATGTGGCCCTTTTCTCTTTCTTCCGCTGTCTTTTAATGCTGAGTAGAACATCATATAGTACGAAATATCTCTTTGGTCTGTTAGGGTCTGCTGTCCTAGCTGTGTCCCCTCCCAGCTCCTTGTGCACCCCCCGTCTGCTCACTGAGAAGCATGAGAAGCAGAGGAAGCCATGATGCTGTGCAAGCAGAGTTTAGCAACAGTTAAATATCAGCTAAAACATTAACTATGTTACTAACATAGTTTTGATCACAAATCCAAGACAGAACACCAGACAAGCTGCAATGAAGAAAACCAGCTCCATCCCATATCAGACCCAGTATGAAGGTCCTTGTGGCACTTAGAAGAACAGCCAACAAAGGACACTGAAAGATCATACATCTGTATGCAGGGGATTCTGGAGTGAATTATGCTCCCTTCTGCCAGGTTCCTCAGGGAAGCAGGTTCAAACGTCGGGCATTGGAAGCGGGTAAACTTGCAAGTGGCAGCATACCCTGAACCCACACCCAGGCACCTGGGATGTGATCACATGCGTTTGCTGGGAGGCTCCATTCTGCACGAATAGCTTCATTCTGCTGTTACCAGTCGTGCAAACAGAGCAACAGATGCTTGCTCATGCGCAAAATAACTCTCTTGTTGCAACTGTGCCTGCCTCAAATAAACACTTTGTGATTCTTCACGCTCCCCTACACAACCACCTTCAGCTTCACACTCCACCTCCTTGGAGCTTGTTGTGAGCGTATCTGGGGCAGTGACACTCCAATGGCTGGGGGGGTTTCTCACCACTTCCCCAGTGCCTTCAAGTTGCTGCATCCCTCTTGGGGTCCCCTCCTGTCCTAACAAAGGCCTCTGCTCTGCATAGTGTCACTTTTAGCTTGAGACTCTGCCCAGGAAGTTGTAAATCAAGGCAAATTATGAGGGTGCCTTGAAATAAAGGAATGTGCAGACCACCAGAACATCATGCTGTTTCAGGAGCTGTTTGTAAACTCGTGCTCATGGTCAACAGTTCAGCTCTTATTTTTTGCTTGGACCTTTTGATGATTCTGTTCAGAACAAGGCTGCTCCCCAAATTTTTCTTTAGATGACCCTTTTTCAGTGAAAGCTCTCAGTTTTCTTCTTCCTGAATGCCTCAGAAACTTGGGTTGAAGCAACACTCTTCACAACGGTGGTTAGAAAATGCATCCCCATCTATAGGCAGAATGCACTCAAAGCACAAGTCCAAATTCTCTTCTATCACGACACCAAATCTCTCTTCTCCAAATGATAGTTCTTCAAAGGAATTTCAGATGGCTCACAATGGATTGCCTCAAGTTTCAAGACTTTGACCTCTTCACATGCAACCCTCTGGGTATCCTCTAGGATCTCACAGGGCTGCTACAGAGATGAATTCATACCCACGTGCCTGCATTCAGTGCATAACCCATCACACCATCCTTTCTTCCTCATTCTCTAATTTGGAGGCAGGCGAGTTAGGCCTGGAGTTGGTTACTTCATGACTAATGTCTTCAGATTCAGTGTCAATACATACCATGAATTCATAAGCCTTGAGGAAGAGGAGCTTTTACTTTCTCGTGGTGCCTTGAAGCTCACCTTTCCTAGCAGAAGAGTCAAAAGCAGAGCTCTCCACTGCAGTCACACACTAAATCATTTAGTGGTCTGGGCTGCGGGAACGAAGTGTATTGCATATTAAAAAGCCCTTGAAGCAATGAGTCATGATGAGACACTCAGAAAGCAACTGGTTGTGAATATAAAAAGCGTTACCACACAAAACACCTCTAAGAGAAGAACATGGAAGGCAGATACTTTCAACACAGACAGTCGGAAATACTCAGAGGTTTTTGCATGATAGTATAGAACGCAGTGAAACCAGCTGCTGGCTGGTTCATTTTGTAAGGCATGGGTTGATGCTTGGACCAGATGATCTTAGTGGTCTTTCCAGTGTTGGTTCTGTGATTCTGTGATAAACGTGGGGAGTTGTGCACACCAATGGCAGAACAGCAAAGGAGTGTGAACTCCCCAGATTTGGCCAAGGTGGTGCTCTTTGAGGTGCATGGGCAGCTCAAACACGGCATAGCCAAGCCACCGATGGTCAGCAGTGTGACTGCACTGTCATGGGAAGCCAAAACCAGGGGGATTTACCTGGCAATGAATAGCTCAAAGAGTAAAAATGCCAGGCAGGCAGAAGATATGTTTCATCAGGATGAGAAAGCACAGTCATCATTCAAAGGACGGACGTAGGTCCATTATGCTTGAACATTCACACATGGCAGTAAAAGGCAAGGCTATATTTTTGGAGTGTATTTGGGGATGTCAGTGGCTTAATTAAGTAAGCCAAGGGCTGTCAGCTTCCATCTGTATTCATCCTAAAGCCAAGCTGTCCTCCAGACCTCAATACACATACTTAAAATAAGTCTGTAGTCTAACACCATTTTTTTCTTCTGCAGTTGTTGAACATATCAAGAAGTTCAGTTCTGCTCACTGGTATTTTCTGTCCCATATCTTCAGTTTAGTTAATAAAAGAGATTAATCAATATACAAATGGTGCATTTCAAGAGACATTCCTGACTTTTAAAATTATTCCCATGTTTACAGACAGGTAAACTGAGCTTTTGGTTTGAAAAAAGCCTTGTCCAGAGGCTACTTAGCAAGTTATGGTCAATGTGTGAACTGATGCTGCTCCTCTGTGTTCTGAAGTTTGCAGATCTACTATACTGTACTATCAGTAGAAGTCACAAATGGAACAGCTGACCAATGACTTTTGCCATATCCATGATGCTTTTTCACTCGACTACACCCTAACACACATGAATATATATGGAGGCCTTCAATCCTACAGAACTAAGCCAAATTTTTTTTGTTGTTGTTATATTGGCTTTTAAATTGCTGCCACTGATGTTTGTGGGAGGTGCCTTTGCTCTTATCTCCTTCACAGAGAGGAGGTCTCTCTTCACAAGGAACATTTCTTTTGCTCTGCCTGTAGGTCTGTGTTCTCCATTAGCCCATCTAGATGTGAGGAAGAGGGTAACAGGAAACAAGCTGCAAATTAAGATAAGAAATTAACATCCCAAACGATAGCCCGAAACATAAAAGCTGAGATAGTTGTGCTTAGAAAGTTTCCACTGAGATTATCTAAACCCATAATGGCAGAATTCTATAGTATATGAAACAGCACAGAAGTACTATGAGGCTTAAAAATGATTGGGTCACACTGCAGCGTTAATGACAAAGACAAACTGCATTCTGATCTTGTGTGACTTCACCACACTCCCATCAAAATCGTGATGAAAGTGGTATGCTCTCTCAAAACACAAACACCCTGCAGAGAAATAGGCATTTCTACAAGTTTTCATCAGGCCTACCAATGGCATAGAAATATTAGCCAAACATTTTGTTGCTCGCCCTAATTATTGAGCAGCGTGTGTAAGGGCCAAGATTAATTTAGTTGAATGAGTTCTCTGATGATTTAAATAGGGAGGAAAAGCTTCTGCTGTTTGTGACTTCGCAGCTCTGTAGCTGGTCTTTGCCCATAGAATGTGCTTTCCTGAAGTGAAGCCAAGTGAATCGATGTCATTAACTCAATTCACAGACAGGGAAACTGAGGCACGTGGCATATACTGACTTTCCCTAAGGCTACCCAGTAAGTGAGCAGCTGTAATCACTCAGGAGCCTTGCCCTCATTTACACAGACCGCTATCACCTTGCAAATGCTGCTGGGGAAAAGACTGACTGAGTCCTTCTGCAGATCCCTGTTAGAGCAGGCTTTTCTCATGCCTTGTGCTGCAGACAAGAGTGCTTCATGCAACCCCTACATTAACACAATTCAAGCAGTAGGACATCTCTCGTTTCCTTTGGGGGAAACAGTTCTGTAGTCAAATAGATTACAGCATTAGAAAACGTTTCCTAATGTCCAGCCTCTGCCATAGCTTCTAGAATCTGTTGATATATTATTAATAGAAAGGAAAATAAATATAGGTATTAATGCCAGCAGACAGCGTCTACTACTAATAGCTGCTACAGTAATATATTCTCCTTGTTTTTAGCTTTTATTAGTCTTTTTGCAAAGGGTTACAAGACCCTTATGCATCCATTAGCCAGTCAGCCATGTGAAATTAATGTGCAACAATTTTCATAAGCATTACTCAGAACTAATAATAATTAAGCATTATTTTCTGCTCAGATAACACAGAAAATGAAGTCTGACTTTTATGCCAAGATGGGTTTGCATTAGCTTAAGGTAGATGAATAAATTCTCATTTACAAGCCTTCTCCATCAGCTAGCCAGAAAATATCAAGGTAATTAAAACCAATTTGTGAGGTTCTGTCCCATTGCACAGTCACTGAGTTTTATCACTGCTGCAAATTGCAGGTGCTTTTATGCTGTTGCAAAGGTGGGACATGAAGGAGACCTTGCTGCTTGCCTTCTTCCCCACCACTTTTAAGAAGAGCAATCTCCTTGTGAAAAGCAGGAAGAGTTTTGCAACACATACGGTTCCTCAGGAGTATAGGGCAGCATTCCACAAAGGACCAGCTCAGTCCCAGTTCAAACTAGGAAGCAGACATCTCAGAAATGCATGTAACAGGCCTCTAGCAGAGAAAAAAAGACGGCAATTTCCTTTTGACTTTTTTATTATTATTATTATTTTTTGTAAGGGATGCGTTTTGAGTTATTACTAAAACAAGGGACTTCTGAAGACAGCACTTTTTGGACACTTAGGAGCAGTTCCTTCCAGCTAGCCAGATCCTTTCTCCAGTGTCTTTAGAAACACAAACACAAAGGTACCGTTTGCAACCCATAGCAATAGGACCAACCAGTTAGATGAAGCTACAGCTTCCAACACTGCCCAATGGCTTTCTTGTCCTTTTTCTAGCTTAAGGAGATATAGATGAGTTTGACACGTAGTCACTTCCCAGCAGCTCAACACACCACCCTGATCCGGAAGTCTTAGTTTGGTCCAACTTGAAGACAGAAGACATTAGCCCTCTCAGCCACATGGTTTGATTTTTGGGTGGTGCTGAGTGGAGCAGACTCAATGAGCTTTATGGGTCCCTTCCAACTCAAGATATTCTATGATCCTATGAACAGATAGTTAGCTGTAGGATATATTAACCCAGAGTTATGTCGTAGCTAAACTAATTTGCAACCGAGTGAGCTAAGATCTTTCTTAAGGTTTCAGCTCTCCTTGAGGTGCTGCATCTTGACATTTCTTCTGAGTTAGCAAACGATTGAGCCAGATGTAACCCTCTTAGTCTGGAAAATCTGGATCCTTGCTCTCTCCTTTCAAGTCTCCAGCCCTATATCACTCTCTAGTCTGAACACACTTGGCTGTCTGTATCCACCTCAGTGAGATGGACCATGCTGACCTGAGATACAACTTTATGGTTCTGAAGCAAAAGAAGAAGACAGTCATTCTGACTTTTATTATGTTTTGAAAAAATTGCTCTAGAATAATCCAATTGCCACTTGAGAAGCAAATAAAAGGACAGCAGACTCAAGAAACACCAGCTGAGCTTTGGCCTCAGAATGAACCTCTGTGGTACTCACAACATGTTTAGCTATGCCTTCGATTAAGAAAGGTTTCCCCGTCATGGCTGTCTCAGTCTTGATCCACTCATAGTAGTTATAGACAGAAGTGTAGAACTGATAATATGGCCTTGCTGCACAATTGTCTCCCCAGCTGATGACGCCGACCTGAAACCACTTCATGGTGTTCCAGTAGCTGCAAACCAGGGGTCCCCCACTGTCCACCTACAGCATAAGAAAGGCATTAGAGCAGAAGCAAACCTCAGGTCTGTCAGAACATCTGCATCTTAGACGCTGATTAGGAAAATCAAACTCCATTCCAAACTCATGAGGACTTGGGGGAACAGGGACTCAAAATATCACAGCTTAGATCTGAGATTCCTTGTAGCATTTACAAGATCTCAAATGCCCTTTGCAGCCACCCTATAAGAGGAATACCCTATGAATATGGCCTCTGAATGCAACCTAATAGGGAAGAGAAACCAGCACAAAATGTACCCAGCCACATACAACACTCCTCTTGACAACTATGTACTGTACAGCCATGCTCTACATAAAGTAGTTTCATTCTGCAGTGGGTTCAAATATTTTTTCTATCCTGTCTCCAGTACTTTGTGTGTGGCCAATAAGAAATTCAATGCAAACATGTTTCCCAAGACATTCCCCAACTTTCCTGGGAAATGTTGCCCTTCCAAGTTTGTTCCCTAGTTTGAGAATTATCTCTAACACCCATGTATGGACTCCCTTGCCACAGCAGCTACAGTAAGCTAATCTGTATCAATTAATAGAGAATTGGCAGTATTGCCCAGTGCAATAGGGCAATATTGCGTTGGATATTGGAAAAAATTATTCTCAGAAACAGTGAGATCAAGTATTGGCACAAGCTGCCCAGGAGGGTGGTGGAGTCACTGTCCCTGGAGGTGGCCAAGAACCATGGAAATCAGAATCACAGAACAGTGGGAATTGAAAGGGCCTTCAAGAAATCAAGTCCAACCTCCTGCTAAAGCAGGTTCCCTACAGTAGGTGTGGCACTGAGGGACATGGTCCCTCAGTGGGCATCATGGTGATGGGTTGATGATTTGATTAGGTGACCCTAGAAGTCTATTCCAGCCTTCTTGATTCTATGACTCCATGATTCTACGCAACTCATCAGCACTAACTAAAGTTTGTGGCAGAATTCCTGCTCATTTTATCAAATGGATGATCAAGGCTCATCATGCATTTATCTTCCTTTTTTTTTTTTTGTTTTTTTTTTTTTTTGTTTTTAATTCAACATGTGAACAGGAGAGGAAAAAAGCAAAGTTAAAGGCAGAGCACATGTTTCTTCAGCATCCAACACTGTTTGCTTTGAAGTGCTGTTCTTACAGCTATGTTTCTGTACCTCAAACAGCGGTGTTGGGCCCTTTGCAAAGTCAGAATCTAAAGATGTTTCTCAACTCTGTTTTGGCCAAGAACTGGTGTGATTCACAGTGACCCTACAGTGACCCTGGACCCAAGCATTATCAGTGCTCTGGGTGACGCCATCCTGTTTGAATGAATGAGCATCTTCTAAGCTGTGTGAGCAATTAAATTACTGGGAATGTTACTGCTAATTCCCTCAGGGTAGGAACAGGCCAAACTTATATGGTAGAAGAAGGAAGGCACTTTGAGCCTCCTACAGGAAGATGAATGAAGACGGAAGAGTGAGTGTGACACAGTCGTGGCTGGAGAGCTCTCGTCAGTGACACGTTGGGGTGCACCATGTTGTTATCTCTTAGTATGAGAGGCGTGAGTACTGGCAGAGCCCCTGCACACGGAACCCCAGGATGACAGAATCACCAAATGTTTGGGGCTGGATGCACCTCTAGATCCCTCTGGTCCTTCCCTGCCACCAGCTGGGCCACCCAGATCGGGGTGCCCAGCACCACAGCCAGGGGCTTTGGAAGATCCCCAAGGAGGAGACCCCACAGCTCTGTGCTCCCTGTGCCAGAGCTCTGTCCTCTGCACAGCAGTGCTTCCACCATCTGCAGAATGGATCTATCTCACACTGCCAGTTTTGGAGGGCATCCAGACTTGCAATGGATCTTTCTCCCAGGGCACTTACACAGTTTGACACCACTTTATTCCTGACACCTTGTGAGTATCCCTAGGGGAAAATATCACACTTTATAGAGGCAGAGAAGGGATGGGATTTGCAAAAGGCAGTGTCAGAAACAGGAGCCAGAGCCAGGAATCCCTATTCAAAGCTATTGATCATGCAGTTTTCCTTTCAAATGAGATGATTTCCCGTTTTCCTTCTTAGCTGTGTTTGCTTTGTTCTCCACCCAGTTGGTGAGGAAAGGGAGAGCTGTCAGCTGTGAAGAGTGATTTAAAAGCTTCCCAGAGAAAGAACTAGGCAGTGCAAATCCACTTCTCTAATCCACACACTTTAGAACCCAAATCCTAATTCAGACACCTTTCCATGTGGACTGAGATGGTCTGTGCCGTGTGTGCAAGAGGAGGTGCCACTTCTCTCAACTTCAGCTATTTAACTTACATGTCCATCAAAAAGAGGGATAAATCATCCTTTCTACTTAATAATAGCAGTACCCCATTTGAATCAGGAGCCTGATTTTTACTGGGCTGAAGACAGAGAAAATAAGTGCCCAGCTGTTGGGCACTTCTGAATAGCCCTCTATCCACCTTAAGCTCTGAACAAATTTTGACCTCGGGTTTTCTATCCTTGTGTAGGAGATAATGGCACAAAGGAATGTTGAGTGCTGCTACAATTATCTCACCTCCTTGATGTCTCCAGTAGCACTAATGTAATGAATGTTCAGGTTAATTACCCTGAAGACTGAAGAATGTATTGAATCCCAGTGGTGAAATGGTTCTGCTCAGCAACGGGCCAGATAGCTACTCCTGCTCTTCAGGCCCACAGGCAAGTTTCTGGACAGCAAAATAACTGCAAATAGCATCTTCACTTCTGTTGCATGTTTCTTATCAACTGGTGAACTAAATGAAAGGCAACACTGTCAAATCAGATGCTGCTGAACACATGCCTTCCACAACAACGTGTTAATCCTCCCATTAGGAGAGGTGAGAACAAAGATATAGCAGCTGGTAAATAATTCTGGGTTGTGTCAAAATTGTCACAGACTAACAAGGCACTTTGTTCACTGAGGCTGATAAAAAGTTTTATCCTTTCAACCACAGCCAAAGTCTTCTTGTGAACATAAAGAGCCTTTCTGCTGACTTTAGTGGGCTTTGGAGCAAGAGCTTAATCTTCCCTTCGTATTTGTTTTTGTGTCTGCAAAATGGTAATTGATCAGAACAAACATATTCAGCCACATAAATTGTCTGAGCTGGGAGAAGCTCTGGGGGAGGGAGATCAACCCATCTGATACTCATTAGATTGATGCACAACCCTTGTGAGTCATTGCTGGTTTCATTTTCATACTGTAAGCTCTGCTTAAATTGGAGAGAATCAGCATGTGAATAAGATTTGCCATTAGAGCTGCCCTGGCTGCAGGAAGTAAAGGCTGTAGCAAAGAGAGAATTTCTTCAGCTGCTTCTCTGTGAACAGACAATCTTTAAGGGAATGTAGAAGAAAGGATGCTATGGCCATTTTTTATCATGCAGGTGTCAAAGATAAATCAGGTAACACAGGGCACCTGGACTTCTCTCATGGGATCCCTCTGAGATCCCAGATGAGAGCCTCCACCTGCTCCGTCCCTCCATTTCCTCATTGGAAAATGGGGAAAGAAGAAGGCCTTACTCTCCACAGGGATGTTCATTAGCAGCCATGGAGGCAGTGAGTAAAGGTGGCCATAATGCATCTGACCAAAGACCCATGGGACTCAGACTCCTGTCTCTGACTGATGTCTGTAGCAAGTGCTTGGGAAGGAGAATGAGAAGCAGGGCAAGTGCTTACAGAGTTGTATTTACATCACAGTGGTTAATAGCCTTTAGAGAGATCTTTGTCCAGGAAGTTATCTAATTGCTTTTTGAATTCATTTATCCCTTAGGATGAATACCCACAACATCCTGGTCAGTGAGCTCCATAGTTTAATTATCTGCTGGATGAAAAAGCACTTCCCTCTCCTTGCTTTGAGTCTGCCGCCTGACACAATCACTGGATTCCCCATCCTTCACATGGTTTGAACGACAGTGACAAGAGAACAGCCTGTGCTGTTCATGACTTTAGAAATCTGTGTCATACTCTCATGTGACATCTGACAAGCCACCGAGTCGTGCTCTGCTATCTCCCTTCCTGCAAGAAGCTGTTCCATGTCCCTGCTCTTCCCACTTTACTCTCCTTTCTAACACTACCTTCCTTCTCAGATGAAGTGGATGGGAACTGCAATCAGCACATGATGTAGGCCTCCAAGATTACTGCCCTAGTATAATACATGTTTGTTTCACTACCTGTTCCTTTCCTAATAACTCATTATGCTCTTGTTGCCTCTTTGACCTCTATAGAACCTTGTGCTGATGCTTTTGAAGGACTATCCAGAGTCACTCTGAGATCTTCCTACATGGTAATAGCTAATTTAGAGCCCATTATTGTATGTGTACAGCTGGAGTTGCTCTTCCCTGTATTCATTACCTTGCCCTTATCAACAATGAACTGCATCTGCTTTTTTAACCTCCAGACACTGAGAATAATGAGCTCCTCCTGTACCTCTGCACAGCCCATTTTAATCTTGACCACTCTGATTAGTGTTGTGGCATCATCCAGCTTTGCCTTCTCAGTCCTCCCTGAACAGCACAAATCCTTGCACGGATCCCAGTGGGACCCACCTCCAGAGCCCTTTCTCCCAACAAACCTTTCCTCCATGCTGCTTCCCTTTCAAACCAAAGCCCTTCCACTTAATGACAGCTCACTTTCTGCATGAGCCATGGGTGAGAAATCTCATTAAAAGAATTTTGGGTATCTCGGTTCATTATATCAGCTAGATCACCCTCTGCCACATGCTTGTCAACTCCTTCAAAGAATTGGAATCTATCTGTGAGTCATGTCTTCCCCTGAAAGCTGCTTGACTCACATTGCATAATTGAATGAGAAGAGGCTGCTCTGAGTCATTGCACCTGTCACCTCACTCCAAGGACAAGTGCTCACTGGGTTTTCTGTTCAGTTGGATCCAGAGATGTTCTCTCCACCAACCCTCCCCCCTTCCCCCCAGATCTCCATCCAAATAATGCCGGATCCCATTCATGCAAACCAAGCAGCTTCAGTTTGAGGGACAAAAGACCAAAACTGTAGTAGAGGTGTGGGGCACCACGAGCACCTTTTGCCATAGGAAGGAACAGCTTTCACAGATGGAAGAAATAAGTCACTACAGCTTGCCTGCGTTCACTTGCCTGCTCATACGATAAAATGATCAGTTGATGAAAGCTCTACCAAGCCATGGGACACAAGAAAATATTCTAATTCTTATAAGCTGCACATCAAAGCCCCTTTAGAAGCAAATGTAAAAGATTGTAAAAGCAAAAATGTCTTTCAACTGCTTTGTTCTGCTTTTTTTTTTTTTTTCATAACACCATCCTATTTAAAATCATCATGCTCTGTGGAAAAAAGAAAAAGCTACCCTACACCTTGACATGACAGCAATTGTCCTGTGGTGGAGAATCTATCATGAAACATGTGAGTGGGTAACTCTCTTCAATATTAAGGTGCAACAGTAAAGCAGTATTGTCTTGTCAGTAACAACTTAGAGTTGAAATATGGCTAGCTTCCAAAGCCAGACCCCAGGAGACCTTTTATTGATAGAAAAAAAAGCCTATGACCTCAGACCTCACACAGATACTCTCCACATCTACAGACCACAATCACACCATCATCCATCCACCTCTGTGTGTATATTTTTAACAGCTGCAGGATTTGAGCAAGTTTTCTTGGTTTGTGGCCTTTGCCTCGTTTCTGTGACCATTTACCTGCATGAAGCCAAGTTTCATTTGCAGACCTCCTTTTTAAAAAATCCTGTTTCACAAGTTTTCCTTCACAGTTCTTGAGCCTCGTTAGCACAAGTGAAAGGATGAAAAGGCTTGTAAAATGATGCAAGAGTTCTGGTCACTACTACATGGTTTACCTCTCACTCTTAGGCACAGTGGGAGGGCAGCTCCAGACAAATATCACAACTCCAAAGGGATTCCAGAGCAAACGTCAAGCTCCCCTCCCAATCATGTTTTCACCACTGGGGTATGATTCAAAATGGGGACAGCTGGATGCCGTGAGGATATCACAGAATCACAGAATGAATCATACAATGACTTGGTTTGAAAGGGATCTCAAAGATCATCAAATTCAAACCCCGCTGCTTTGGGCAGGGTTGCCAACCAGTAAATCAGGCAGCAGGTCAGGCTGCCCATGGCCCCATCCAACCCAGCCTTGAGCACCTCCAGGGTCTGGGTAACAACATGGGGCACCCTGTGCCAGGGTCTTACTGTCCTCTCTATGAAAAACTTCCCCATGGATCCTGGAATATCTAAGACTATGCTGGAGACTTCCTTGTAGGGAACTGTCCTACCTTGGAGCCGTGTCTTCACCTGTGAACTTGAATGATCAGTGCTCCTACAGGGATTTACCTCATTTTAAAACAGATGTTTGAAACAATTCAAATGAATCACACATTCAAAATCACTTTTTTTTTTTTTTTATCCCCATTAATAGAAATATGACTGGCTAGTTGCAAATAGCTGTAGAAGAGACATTTCATGTTATCAGATAAATCTCACCAAAGAACTACTGTTATGGCTATAGCTACATGGTGTGGGAGGCCTTAGCATCCCTAAAGCTACAGAGCCATTCAGAGAATCCCAGAATGGTTGGGATCAGGGCACCCCTGCATCCCTCTGCTCCCCGCTGCCCCAGCAGGACCACCCAGAGCAGGGTGCCCAGCACCACAGCCAGCTGTTTTGGCAGATCCCCAAGGAGGAAACCCCAGAGCTCTCTGCTCCCTGTGCCAGGGCTCTGGCACCTGCCCAACACAGCATGGGAGGAGGGAACAGAGAAGATGAATTGGAATAATCCTACAGCCCGCTTCTGGTCCCACAGTGGTTCACTCTCCTGTAAGTCTGTCCTGGGTCTGAAATATACATTAAATGTGACATCCAGCAAGACAAGTGCCATCCTAATCACCACATCTCTGAGCAACCTCCACAGAACCTCCCTTGCAGAAGCTCTCTGAAACATAATTGGGTCATTTAATGAATTTTGTCTGGATAGGCAAGACATTGAAGAGGCATTTGCTTTGCAAGTCCTTTAAACTCTAATTATCACTCAAGTTACTATTGCATCAGGGCCTAACAAAAGATGCTTGAGGAAGCAAGGAATTAGACATCAATTAAGGTTCATGAGGTCATGGAAGAAACATAGCATACAAAAAAATAACACATGGGCCACCTCTAGTATCTGTTCTTTAGCACTTGTACTCCATGAACATCCGTTAATGCTAATGATTATGACCAAATAGAACTATAAGTCAATTATAGATCCTGTTAGTGTTAATTCATGGTCAATCTATATATTTGTCTGAAGAACCGCTTGGAAATTGGTATACAGTACATTTTTCTTTTTTAAGTGAATAGATTTTAAGTACAAATACTCAGGAGCTCTTCTATTTTACCTCCTTGGATTAGTATTGGAATACAGTCAGTGATCCACAAATTAGTTATGCTCTAGTAATACTATGATGGCAGCTAATGAAACAGTCTGAGCCTTTCAATTCATGACCTGTGCCACATATCAAGGAGTATACCGAGTTTTACCAGTAGAATAAAACTTTCACATGACACTTTGGTGAAGATATCTGTGTGGCTCTGGTTGCTCATACAAAAGCATACAAAATCCATCACACAAGTGGTACACAGAGTAAAGGTCAAGCATGGTAATCCTCTGGATCCAGGTCAGATCATGCAGACTTACAGCCTGTGGTCTAAACGCAACTTTCCCATCTTAGTCTAACTCTGGGAGTGAACAAAGGCACCCTTCTCCCTTCTATGCCTTTTTCCAGGTACATGGGCAGGACCTACACTTAGAAGCATGGACAGGAGACTAAAATATAAAAGGTGTTCTTCTTCTATCACCCCATCTCCCAGTGTTTATCCAATCCCATCCAACAACCTCAAACCCCAAACCACAAGCAATGCTACTAATCCCATCTGGGTTCCCCAAAATACAGATGTGTGTTGGTGTGATAAAGTAAGGCTTCCCACAGAGCTGTCCAGAGAAGTCCCTCTCACTTTGTAAAGGACTTAGGCATTTTGAGATTTGGACTCTTCTTCATTTGAAACAAAACCCAGTCTATGGAAAAGAATAGCTCGATAAATTGGACTTGGAGCAGTATGACTTCCTGCAGAGCATCATCATGTTGGGACCTACTCTACCACTTCCTTATTCGGCAGTCTACTGTGAGCAAAACACTAGACTTCTGCACCAACCTAGCAAGGCCAAAATCACAGAATCATAGTCACAGAGCCATAAAATCATAGTCAAAGAACCATAGCATAGTTTGGGTTGGAAAGATCATTTAGTTCCAACTCCTCTGCCATCTGGTTCCAAACTTCCCCACCCAAACCCTATCGATGGAAACCATCTACCACAAAATACTTCCCCTCCAGAAAATTAGAAAACCCTGATGAGAAGTCATGTCACTGTTTCACCCCTGAACAGCCCTACTTCTTGCTTAGCATATATTCTAGTCTTGTTTTCATTATTTCAGGTTGCAAGTCATTTCTATCTGGCCAAACTTCTGCTAAAGTGGGCACTTGCTGGGTTATGAGCATTATTATACATCCAATCACTCTGTTCTTTGACTGCTTGGAAAGCTCACATTTCTAGTTCATTTCTCAGACTACTCTAACATTACTGTAGATCAAAATAGCACCCTTGTCAGTTTTCTGAATGCAGCAGATTAGTTTTGCTGGGTAAAAGTGCTCTTGCAGTTTCACCAGCATAATTCAAATGCAGAACTTAAGGCTGGGCTGGGAAGTGCATTCTTTAATCACGTTAATGTTATCCTGTGGCAGTTTTCTTCTTACATTTTTGATTGAATTTAATGGAGGTGAAAGTCACTAGATGAATGGCTTCACAGGCAAACACTCTCTGGCTAATCAACAAAAATTATTTTCCAAAGTAAAAAAAGAAAAAAAATCAAAAATATAGATTTTGCAAAGCAAAGCCTCTCCTCTACCCAGCTATGAGCAATCCACACCCCTGTTCCTGCTGCCTGTACCTTAAAGTCAAGAATCTCTTTGAGTCCTGGGTGTTATTTCCTTCAGTAAAGGATTCCTACAGGATGAAGTTGTACAAGTTCAAGTGTCTGACTGTCTGTCCCTTTTCAAACACAGGCACATTTCTAAGAAAACCCTTGCTCAGTAGAGGAGAAAGGTCTTAGCCCTGTTCCTATCGTGGTAGAAGCTACAGGGAGAGCACTCAGAGAAGGGGCTGGAGGTCAGACAGTATGAAAGCAAGGGGTTTTTTTTGGCTCTCAGATTTTGCTTGACATCATTACAGCCATTCTGTGTGTGGAGCATGTTCTGAGGGCACATTATTCTGTGTGAGGTTTCCCCAATTCTAGACATTCCACAGAATCACAGAAAGGATGAGGTTGAAAAGGATCTCTGGAGGTCATCTGATCCAACCAACGTTTGTTTCAGCTCTCTCCCCTTAGTAGTCCCTTATATCAAATACTACTTGAGCTCCATAATTTAGCTTCAAAACTCCATCATCCCATATCACTAACCTACTGTAATATGTAAACTAGTTAGTTTTGGAACCCACAGACAAACCTGCCATGCTATCTAAGAACATTTCTGTCAGCACAAAGACCAGTCTTTGAAAGATTTCTAACATTCATAGAATCATAGAATCATCAAGGTTGGAAAAACCAACAAGATCATCTAATCCAACCATCAACCCTTACCTATGACCACTCTAGACCATGTGTCTCGGTGTGACATCCACACTTGAACACTTTGACTCCACACCTCGCTGGGCAGCCTGTGCCAATACCTCACAAGAGAAAAACTAAACACTCCTGGACTCATTTTCTCACCCACTCTTTTTGCTTTGGCCCTCCTGGATAGACCTGCCTGTCTTCTTTCTGTATTTAACCTGATAACAGAAAAGTGCTGCCTGTATTAAGGAGAAAGCAGACCACACTTTGCTGAGCTCTCACCTCCATACAACCACCACTGACCTCCAGGAGTACCACAGTGTTTGGGTCTATGTGCACTTGCTGTACATCAGATAGGCAGGTCCTTGGCCTTTCAGCTTCTTGCCCTGGCCTAATGCAAAGAAACCTATGAAACCACGGGAAGCGTGGATGTCACTGTGCCCTCACTGGCAGCATGGCCATCCTGGGGGATGGTTTACCTGGCAGGATCCTTGCTCCAGCTCAATGCATAACATATCCTTTGGTAGCTTTGGTATCTGGTCCAAGCACTCCTCCCGGCTGATGAGCTTCATCCTTGCTTTCTGCAGCACGTGGGATGCTGACACTGCAGATGTTAAGCAAGTGAGAAGAGAAGGCTCATCAAACTTTACACAACCTTAAGGAAGATAGGACTCAAAGGCAATTTCTTAAAAGACAAATTTTTCATGCTCTTTTTCCAGCTAACAGGAACCCCTTCATAGAAGCAGCCAGAAATTAAAATGGTTTAATACAAGAATCTCCAGGGAGGTGGCTATATGTCTAGTTGAAGTCTAATTGACAGCAATCAAAAGGGAGTCAGGCTGGTGGCACTCAAGGTGACATCTGATGTCACCTTGATGTGATGTTTACCTACAAAAGTCAAGAAAACAACCATGCTTCCATCCATGCTAGAACAATAGGTTATATTTTTGGTATGACCCATGCCACACCAATGCATGTCCCACTTGCCAGTCTCAGCTTTTCCAGTTTTTCCTCTGAAACGTCTCCCAGGCAGAAGGGCTGGGTGCCAGGGTTGGGTGCACTAACTTCCCACTGGGTGCAGTTTGGATGGCAGAGGCAAACTCAGCCTGACACATAGCAAAATAAGTCACACCATGCACCTGGCAAAGAGAACTTCACTGCAGGTGGAATCCTGCCAGAACAATTCCACAGAATTGCCACAGAACTGCTTTTCTGTTTCTTAAGAGCATGTTATCTGAGTGAAATCGAAGACCCTCACAATTGAAACACAGCTTTGTGTTCTGATCTACAGTTATATGAAGTGAATGAAGCATAAGAGGTTCAGAGAGGAGACAGTAACTCTACAGAGCAGAATAGCAAGGATAAAATGGGACATGAGCTTCTGCATCAGGGAAGGACTGTTAAAGCCCCAAGGCACCACTCTACCCACTCTGTCCTGATTACTTCTTTCCAATAATGAAATAGCTCATTAGCTATTTGGTGGTATTTGCTCAGGATAGGCATTTTGGGTCACAATCAGTGCTGGAGCTACTTTATTAGGGCTTGAATGGAACAATTAGTAATGGTAATCTACTTTTCCAAATATAGTACAAGAAGGGGTGGTCAGAACCATTGAATAACGTGTTTAATAAAGGCATCTTGCCAAAGGCAACCTTGAATCTTCATTTCTCTTATTCAACACCACTTTAGACCCAACATAAATTTCCCAGCATGGTTGGAAATTGCCTTACTTTGAGTGCTCAGAAAGTCAAGGAAGAAGGTTGAGTTCTTGCAAAGCAATGGTGGGTTCTAAGCTTTCAGCTGGAGCATACATGCTCATTGTGGGTAACCCCTCCCAGAGGGAGAACATCTGCTTTAAGTGGATGAAAACCTCCATTAGCAAATACATATCCCTGTAACATCTCACCTGCACCTGTCATTCCCCATCCAGCAACCCAGCAGTGTTGCCATGAACTGATGTCATCCATGTAGGGAAAGCAGATGGGGATTTTCTCGTTGCTGAATTCAATGGGATAGTTGAGCATGATCAGAGCAATATCGTGCTTCAAGGTTATTCTGTCAAAGTCTTCATGGAGGATCAACTTGCTTGGCTCACGTACTTCCAGTGGGAGGTCAAGGTCAACTGCTCCCATTACAATCTTAATATCTGGTGGCCTTATAAACATACAAAAAAAAAAAGTATATGTATGAGCATAAAAATATGCATAAAAATAGTATATGTGTAAGCAAATGGAAAGGTGTTGTGTTATAGAGGTTGATGCCTCCTTTCCCTGAGCAGGGTACCATAGTTCTCTGCAAATAGCAGGGGTGGGTTAGCTATAAATATCACAGAAATCAGCCCTCATTTCCAGGCAAAGCTAATTTTCAGGTGAAGTGGAAGAAGAGGTAGAAAGTGAATGCAAGCAAGTTCTAAATAGCCTAGCTAATGAGCAGATGGGGAGAGCTAGGTGTTCAGGATAGCTGTGCCCAGGGCTGGCTACTCCATGACTACTCTGTGCCTTGTCAGTTGCTCCAGGCTGTGGTGCCACAGGTCACTGAACAGTCCTGGCTCTTGAACCTGCCTTATTTTGGAGGGCTGGAGTCTGCTCCATTGGACACTGCATGAGTTAATTTGTCCAGAAACTGCTGGATTAATGTCAGACTACCCGTAAGGTAAAGGTGTTTGCTATATGATACCAGTGTAATTTGGGGCTTAGGATAAATTGGAATGGAATATATCTCTTTTTACAAGGTACCCCAACATGTGCTGATGTACAGTTTGGGGGGGCAGCAGAGCAACTTCACGACCATTTACAGAAGGATGCTCAAACATCCTTCAATATATTCGCCTTCTAGATCTTCTGGTTATGAAGATTTTTGCAAATTCCTGTTGTAATGCCACCTGTGATCAATAGCTTTCTCCAAAGAAATAAAAACTCTCAGAGTTCTTTTCCTGACTCCACCACATATATTTTGCACTTGATCCCAAGGACATCCTGAAGAGCAGTGTTATCATTCCATCATGCCTGAGCAGTTCTTTTTGACCCCAAGTAGAGCAGAGAGAACAGAATAGAGTAGAAAGAAAGCATAGGATAGGATAGGATAGGATAGGATAGGACAGGACAGGACAGGACAGGACAGGATAGGATAGGATAGGATAGGGTAGGGTAGGGTAGGGCAATACAATGCAGTACAATACAATATTTGAGTTGGAATTGACCTGCAATCATCTAGTTCAACTGTCTGATTTCTTCAGGACTAACAAAAAGTTGAAGCACATTATGGACCAGCATCTCCCTACCCAATTCTCCTCCTCAGGAAGTTGAAGAGATCAGCAATGTGTCCACGCAGCCTTCTCTACTCCAAGCCAGACAATTTATATGCCCTAATCCTCTCCCCTAAGCCTCTACCCTCCAGCCCTTTTGCTAACTTTGCAGCCCTCCTCTGGGCAAAGAAGTACTCACACTTCATCTGCAAAGCAATGGGCCGCAGTCAGGATCCACAACGCACTGATTATGCTGCCTCCACAGATGTGTTTCCCATTGCTCTGGATGCTCACTTGCCATGGGAACTCTCCAGCCTTGGCATATCTCCCACCTGTGATCCTCTTGCCAGTCCACAGAAAGGACTCAAAAGATGGTCGGAGGCCACACTCTGGGTACAAAATAAGACGCACTGCTCACATATGCCTGCAGCACTGCCTGTGCTACTAAATTAGAAGGGAAAGATGCAGGTGAAAGCACTGATCCTTGATCATCCTTACTACTTGTTCAAGGAATGAGACCGGAGAGCTGCATTTACCATTGTGTGAGTATGCAGACTGGGTAGCAGCCATTTTGATCGGCTGGTGACTTCTGAAGAACACATAAGCTCTGGAAAGACCTTCTGCATGGATGCTGCTGATTAGAGAAGTTAACACCCAGAAAGTAAAGAGAAGCATTTTCATCCCACTCTTGGACAAATGCTCTTCACAATATTCAGGACAGTGATGCTTCCACAGCCACATCCCTCTGACAGGGGCAACCAGGCTGTGATATCACACTATTCATTTGTCCTGCTGACATCACAGTTGGATGCTACGCTTCTGTGACGATCACAGAATCACAGAATCACAAGGTTGGAAAGGACCTACAAGATCTAGTCCAACTGTCAATGAGGGAAAGCTCACACAGTTGCTTTAGTTATGATAGAGATTGGTCAGTACTCCATCCTGGACTGAATTTCATGGAGTATCACAACAGTGGATTTCTTGGGCTGGGTGCTGTAGGCCTTCATTCTCAAACCATCTTTTTCTCTCCAAAGACTTTATTTGTTGGTCCTGCTTTGGTTTTCATCTTTGAGAAGTGCTGGAGCCTAACAAAAGTTGAATGAATTTTCCCCTATGTTCAGACCACTTCTACATTATCAGAAGTAAGCAGCAGCTTTGTGGTAGGGCCAGGTTCAAACAGTGTGAATTCACAGAGTCATAGAATCATAGAATGGCCTGGGCTGAAAAGGATCACAGCTATCATCGAGTTTCGATCCCCCTGCCATGTGCAAGGTCTCCAACCACCAGACCAGGCTGCCCACAGCCACATCCAGCCTGGCCTTGAATGCCTCCAGGGAATTACAGAGCCAAAGATGCTGAGGCAACCACTCCCATCCTTCCAGAAAACTGTGTACAAGAGTAGCTTACAAAACAACACCCAGCTTAGAAAACCAATCCATGAAACTGAATCATTTCTCCTTAACTAATTTTATCCTCCCTACTGTTTGTACCTCCAACAGCAACTGCAAGAGTTCAAGGCCAAAATTCTTCTGTAGAAAATCTCCACTAAATATGGAGAGAGGACTCAAAAGAAGTCAAATTCAGACCTGAGCTCAGTATTAAGGACAGAATGGTGTTTTCTCCAAACACTTTAATGATACAATAACTGCACCAGCGAGTGGGGGGCAAGGGAGGGGAAAGGACAGAGGAAACCAGATAACATCTTATGAGCATCAGAATGATTCAAAATATGAAATGTTTTGCCCTGTACACTGGAGCAAACCAAGAGTTATTCTGCTGAAGCCTGAAATGCACCAATGTTAAAAATGCATAGGAAGAAAGTCAGACTTTATTTTCCTTTTTTTTTTTTTTCTTTTATGTCACCCCATGCCTAGGAAATTGGGCACAAGTGCTGGTTTCCTTGACAGTGAGCAACAAAATGATTCAGAGGTAAACACTAACAACAAATAGGTGACCAGTTCCTATGGCAACTGGAAATTCCAACTGTGATACGGACACATTCTGGGGTGTCTCCAGAAGGAGCCTAACATGGCAATCCTGCCAGTAGCAGCTCCTTGCAAACTTGCCCCAGGCATAAGCCTCTTAAAAAGAACAGTTATCATTGAGCTATCCAGTGAAATGGTGTGGATGTGTGTCTCTGCATCCTCACTGTCTGGCCCTCAGAACAATCTTTACGTGTTCCTCTGTCCAGAATTGCCACATCAAAATGAGCTCCTGCCAATTTTCTCCAAAGAAAAGCAAAGTTGCTCCATTACACATCTCTGAGAACACACCAACGCCCTCTGAAAGCAGTGATTCGGGCAGCTTCCAAAATAGGAAACGAGAGGCTGAAGGCCACATCTCTCACCAGTCTGAGAAATATCGTAAGCAACAAGCTGTGTAGGTGGAATTAACCTATCCCCATCTTTCTCACTGAAGTTGTTTAACCTAAGAAGACATCCCATAGCAAGTATATAGGTCTCAAAAGATCCTGTACCCATACAGGATATCCCCTGCATTGCCTACATCCTTCATCTCCAGCTTTTGGTCTTTTGAGATCCCCCGAAATGAAAGGCTTTGTCTCTTTCTGGCTGCTCTGCGTTCTGTACATGCAGATGCAGTCCCATATCTTATGTTTGCACAGCACCTACCATAATGAGCTCTGATCTTAGAATCATAGAATCACTGATGTTGGAAAAGACCTCTTAGATCATCCAGCCCAACTGTCCACCTACGAATATTTCCCCACAAAATCTTGTCCCTTAGTACAACACCTAAATGTTTCTTGAACACCTCCAGGGACAGTGACTCAACCACCTCCCAGGGCAGCCCATTCCAGCACCTGACCACTATTTCAGATAATTTTTTGTAATATCCAACCTGAATCTCCCCTGATGCAAGGAGGTCATTCCTCTCACTAGTTACACAGGAGAAGAGGCCAAACCCCACCTTTGAGGTAGCTGTGGAGAGCTATAACGTCTCTTCTGAGCCTCCTCTTCTCCAGACAATCCTCAGCCATTTCCCGTAACACTTGTGCTCCAGACCCCTTACAGCTTCGTTGACCTTCTTTGAACACATTCCATGGCCTCAATGTCTTTCTTGCAGTGAGGGGTGCTGCTGAGTACAGAGGGATGATCAGTTCCCTGCTCCTACTGGCAGCTCTATTTCTGATATAAGCCAGGACACCAATGGCCTTCTTGGCCACCTGGGCACACTGCTGGCTCATGTTCAGCCAAGCACTGACAAACCCCACCAGGCCCATTTCCTCCACGCAGTCTCCCAGCCAGCTTCTCTGCCCCAAGCCTGTGGTGTTGCCTGGGGTTGTGGCCAAAGTGCCAGACCCAACACTTGGTCTTGTTGTTCTTCATCCCATTGGCTTCTGCCCACCTATCTAGCCTGTTCAGATCCCTCTATAGGGCCTTCCTAATTTTCAGGCAGATCAATCCTTCATCACAAGTTGGTGTCATCTGCAAACTTACTGAGGATGTGCTCAATGCCCTCATCCAAATCATCAGTAAAGATATTAAACAGGACAGGCCCAAATACCAATCCCTGGGAAACACCACTTGGACCAGCCACCAGCTGGATTTGACTTCACTCTATGGGCCTGGCCCTCCAGCCAGTTCCTTACCCAGAAAAGAGAGTACCTGTCTAAGCCATGAGTCTCTACGAGAAGCTGTATGAAGAAGCTCCAAGAGAACTGTGGGAGAGAGTGTCAAAGGCTTTGCTGAAGTCTAGGTAGATCACATCAGCAGCGGTCACTCCATCATAGAAGGAGATCAAGTTGGCCAGGCAGGACCTGCCTTTCACTTTCAATCCATGCTGGCTGGACCTGATCACCCAGTTGTCCCGCACATGCCATGTGATCTCACTCAAAATTATCTTCTCCATAATTTTTCCTGGCACCGAGGTCAGGCTGAGTGGCCTGCAGCTCCCCAGATCCTCTTTAGGAACCTTCTTGTAGATGGGAGTCACAGTGGCAAGTCTTCAACCCTTTGGGACCTCTCCAGTTGACCAGAAAATCTTGGCGGTGACATCACAAGCTACTGAAGCACAAATAGCTAATCATGGGAATAATTACATTACAGTACACCTAGCATACTCCTCTGTAGTGTCATGCATAATAATACTGATTTTAAAAAGCCCTGGTGTTTAATTAGTAAGCTGCAGACTTTTCTCATATTTGATACCTTTTCCAGATCTACCCAGACATATATTTAGAGCCAGGGAACACACTGGAGATAGCATTTTTCTTTCCTGTCTTTGTAATTTATTGTAGTGCAGGAAACCAAATTGATTTCTTTCTGTGTTTGTACATTTTTTGGAACTGTCAAAAGTATCACATTACAATTTTTACTTTTTCTTACTAAAATTGCTTCAGAAAATAGGCACTATAGGTGATATTACACGTTGCAGCAAAAGTGGAATTGTGAGAGAATTACTGATCTTCTAAATTCATCATTCTCAAAGACATCAAATTACAGGGTTGTGATAGCTAAGATGAGCTCAGCCATGTCTCCAGAAGTCAAAGCTAAAGCATGAACAAATTCATCAATCCAAGAAAATAAGTATGCCTATAGACATTAGCTATGCAAAGTGCTTAATGGGTGCAGCCACCCCATAATCCATCCCTTTAACAGCGTTTCAAGCCAAACTTTAAGAAGTTTCTTTCCTCTCTAAAGTTCAAGCTTATGGGGAAACCAGGGAACTGCACAGAGCAAGAAGCTGCATTGGCCAGCAAGCAAAATTTCCAAATCTCCTTGGCTTTTAATGTCAATGAACAGGAAACTGCTCAGATTACAGCAAGCCATCCCAAATCTTGATGTGCTGATGCTGTGGGTACCAGAACACCTCTCATCGCTGTCGGCCTTTTCAGAACAACCCTCTAGAACAAAGCACTGGGGGTGGCATGAGCACAAGCTATTTCCTGATCCCGATGGGGCAGGAAATCCCCGTTCCCCCGAGGCCACAGTATCCATTGGGGTTCTTGCTGAGGTACTGCTGATGGTAATCTTCAGCGTAATAAAACTCCGGAGCCTCCCGGATTTCTGTTGTGATGGCACCAAAACCGCTTTCTGTCAATACCTGTCAAGAGACAACATGGAGATCCATTAGTGGTTTGTTGGCTTCCCTGCTGATGAATGACATACGGTTTCCTCTCAGAAGGAACCACAGGCATCTCTCAGTGCCTGGACCACACTTACAGCACATCTCTGAGAGCCTTTTATCCTTGTAATTTCTCTAGAAGAGGTTGTGGGCACCAAAATACGTGTCGGAGAGAAGGGGCAGTGCACCCTTCATTTTTAATGGCTCATTTGTTTAATTTGCTATCGCCACACATTTGTTCTCTTTATGAGCAGTACCAGGGAGAGATGTGGTGCCATCAACACAAGTGGAAAAGAGATGTGCAAGGCTTTGCAGGTGTCCAAGGACTTCTCTTGGCCAATGTCTCAGTTCTGAAATACATTGTTCAGCCAATCGTGCCAAGAAAAATTTGGGGATGAAATTTGAGCCCCACTGACAACAGAGGGAAATAAGAACATTCAGGCTCTTTTCACTGTCTCTGCAAACCCTTCCTTCAAAATGAATGATTCCATCATGAACAGAAAGGTATTTTTTAGACAAATTGTGTCTCACTTCTGAAAGAAGATCTGCCAGTGAGTGGACCAGTAGCAGCAATCACTTTGCAGGGACAGGAGAAGGAACGTGGGTGGGAATTTCAAATTAGACTTAAATTTCTTTCTGATATCCCTAGCTGAATTCAAAACTCCTGGAGGTTTTCTGATAGAGGAAACTTCTTTTTCATATGAATTGCCATGTCATTTTACCTACTGAATTTTTCATTTCTAAGGAAATTGCTAAGCACCAACCTTTTGGAGCCAGTTCTCATCTCATCTCAGTGGGGACTGCTCACTGCAGTCCATGATATTCTTATAAGCACTTTAATTGGTGTCAGGCTAGTGTTTACTGTTGTAAAGTATATTTCTAAAGCCCTGGACATTGGTAGATCTGTGTTGCTGCCAGCCAGAATTGACAGCAAGATGGGCTTTAAGAAGAAAGCATTAGCAGATAAGCTGATTACCTGACAAATGTGTACCTGACAAATCTCGTCATATTGGCAATAAAAACAATAAAAGGAAGCCACCACGTCATAAAAGCAGACCTGGAAGGACCTGCAGGAAGTCATCCAATCCAACTTCCTTCATCACAATACAACTCACAACAGCCAGCAGACCTTTGTCTAACTACTTCTCAGAGATCTTCAGAGATGGACATCCTTCTGGTTACTCAGTGATTGCATTCCAGTATTTTCCATCCTGGCCTAGCAAGGATTAAGCCCACAGCTTTCATTTAAACCCACTATTTTGATCAGACTCATCATGAACATGGAAAGGAAATCATTCCTTTTCTTTTTCCAGTGGTCTCCTACATCCCTGGTTACTGCTCAAAGAGAAGGATGACAAGTCAAGAAAGTATGTAAATGAAGCATTAGCAAGTATTTAAACATTAAAAGGTGATTATTTGGGGCCAAAGAGCCTTAAAATACCAAACAACGGGGTTTCTAAGCTCTTGCCTCAGTGTAGCAGAGTACTGATACCATTCAGGAGTTAGCTGCCAGACAAGGCTGACACCAGTCCAATGCACTCCGGTAATTCCACTTCCTGGAGACACATTTGGCTGTATTCAGCTTTCTATCAGGGTTTAAGTAATAAGATTACAAAATCCGTGATGGACTTGCGTGGGGAGCCCTTTGATTCAAAACCTGACATCTAAATTCTCAGTGCAGATAAGGAAGTTGTGGACTAGCTAAGCAATGTTGTGATCCCACATTTGAGCACAGAGATAACAAGCCCTATTTCACAGGATTCCAATCTTGTTTTCCCACATAAAATCACTGAACAATATTTCTCATCTTCGGGACGGGTTTTGTACCAAGGGAACCAGGCTATTACGTGCCAGATGTATTAGCAAAGAAGATAAAAACATGAAGTCCTGTATCACAACAGATTGGCAACAACCGACACAAAGAGATGTCAACACAACTGCTTTAAGGAAGCTATGTTTCACTGGTTTCCTAACATTTCTAGCAAAGAAAAGCACTTTTGACATTATCTTCACCACAGAAAGATGGCACAGGCTCTGTCATCATGGGCATTAGTCATTTACTTGCTGCTGAAAATGCTGCAAAATTGGCTTCCTCCTTGTCTGAGTCATGAGGATGCTGCTGGAGGGATGGGTATTTTTCTACTTGTTACAGATTTTTACCTGGGACTTTTCCATCATTGGCCTCATTTTTTTTTTTAAATTTTTTTTCCAGTTAGAAAATCCATTCTGTTCAGTAACATACCACGAGGGGGCATAAACATCATTTATCCCTTTCAGAATTACTAACAGCCTATTAAAACGCTGCACGCTGAATAGAGCAGAAGCCCAAGACAACTCATTATGTTGCTCTTTGGTCATTAGCAAAAGATACCAGCACTGTTGTCAGAATCAGCGGGAACCCCAGGCTCCAGTGCTTTGCCAAACACTACCTTGAATGTTTTGATTTTAAATGGGAAAATATTTTCCTCTCACTGACTGTGTCAGTGCAAAGATAAAAACATCACCGGGAAAGATGATGAAGTTCATGATGTGTTGGCTCTGGCAGGTGTAAATCAGCACACTCTTGATTGATTTCCTGCCGCCAAGGCAGATGTAATTTGACAATAATCCTGTTCTAGCAGACTTTTTGGTCCTTGCTTTTTAGTCCACACAATTTCCAAGCTATCCAGTGTGAGCTCCCAGCACCATGCGGCAGCCAAAAGGGCAGCTGCAGCTTTTGCATGCAGAAATGGGAAGAATAGAGTGAAAGAGAAGGTAATTCTCTTATAATATCTCCAGGGAGCTCATAGATGCCTCCTCCTTGGAGGCATTTAAGGCCAGGCTGGACGGGGCTGTGAGCAACCTGGTCTTGTGGGAGGTGTTCCTGCCTACAGCAGGGGGTTGGAAGTAGATGCCTTTAAAGGTCCCTTCCAACCCAAACCATTCTATGATTCCATGACAAGATTCTATAATCCACCACTGGGACCTTTCGCAGAGTGCAGGAAATTTTTGAAGTACTCTTGAATCATTTTTCCCCCAGATATCCCACTACAGTTAAGATATACCTAACTTATTAATATATTCAAGGGACTTCTGTGGCTTTCACAACTCAAGAGATCACAGTGGAAGAGCACAACCATCCCCTATCTGATTACAAGCCAGCCCCGAAAAACCTTGCAGGTTTTAGAACAGAAGCCAAACCAAACCAGAACCCAAGTCCTGCCCAACCAAAATGGATGAAGAGAACACAGTCATTTTGATGTTTGAGGTTGGTCGTGGAAGACAAAAGCCTTGGAGCACTGGGAACCTCAGCACCACCACTTTTTTAAGCAACTTGTACTTCTGGAATGTGAAAGGTTTTGTTTGATGAGTTTTGTAATTTATTAGAGCCTGCAAAAGTTTGCTTAAAACTTGTTGCCTGGCCATGTCATTACACAGAACAGCCTCTGCCACAAAAAATAATTCTTACTTGCTCTTTGCATAGGGATCTTGATTCTCTGCCTTCATTCCGTTCATTCAATTCTTCTGCAGGCTTCAGGGGCTGAGGCTGTTTAGACTCCCCACCCATAACTCAGGTCAGCCTTCTTGCCCTCTTCTGCATCCTCTCTGGTTCTATTTTACCACCTCATTGAGATGGGGTGACTGGAATTGCACTCTATACAAAATCACCACGGATTTACTCAGTGCTGCACTTACATTTTCTCTTTCATTCCCCGTCTCTTTCCCAGAAATTCTTTGCATTCCACTTGCCTTTCTGACCTCTGCTCAGCACTGAGCAGACGTTTTCAAAGAACCATCTGCAATGGCACCAGGACTTATTTCGCGGGTTAATTTAAACCCTATCATTGTGACTGCACTTGACTTTCATCAACATGGAATTTCAGCAGCTATTTCATTGCACAGACATTTGATATCGTCAGGTTCTTCTGCGGCTTTTTGTCGCAATGTCTACTTTTGCTTACTTGGAATAACTCTATGCCATCAGCAGATTTCAGTCCATCACTGATGACGGTCTCCTTTTTTCAGCTCTTTTATGAGGATATTGAACTGCACCAGTTCCCAGGACAGATACCTGGTAATCTCCTTTCATTGTGAAAACTGCCCTGTTATTTGTATCTTTTATTTCCTATCTATAACCAGTTACTCAAAAGAAAAACTTTCCTCTTAATCCTCAGCAGCTGTCTGCCTTTTTTTCAGCTCATCTCTTCAAAAAAGCGTATCTGCAAGACACAAGTTGCCTCTTCTAAAGTCACATGGACTCTTCTCTGAAATGCCACATTCTGTGCATGTCCATCAACTTCTGATACCCAGCCTGCAGTGTAAAATGTCTTTAATTCTGCTGGATCATCTCAGAGATGCTCACCTTCCAGCCCTTTGCTAGCAGGTCTAAGTTAGATCACTGTTTACCCACGATGCTGGTGTGGAAGCCCTTTCTAATTTATGTTCTTTTCCTACCTGTAGCCAACCACCACACATCCATGTGTGTGCACTGATCTCCCACCCTTGAGCAGCTCTACCTTGAATCTCTTTCGTAGCTTGTACTTGAGACAGTTTCTCCAAATTGTAACCATGATGCAGTGTGGGAAACCCCACATTCCTCAGTTGTGAATATGGACATGAGTAATTTTGCAGCTTTCTGCTACGGTGTTATCTGTGTCATATCCTCTATAGACAGCTCAAACATCCACAAGCATAGTCAGTCTCCAGCACTGATATGTAAAAGACTCAACTTTCATAAGGAAAACACATGAGTGAACTAGTAGTGGTTTTGGACTCATAGGCTCAAAACCACAATGGACTGCAGCAATCAAACCCTATTATTTTCCCATTTGCACTATGCCAGTTGGCTCTCCAACCATCTGTCACCCAATCCAGTACTCACAGTCCCATCTCAGCTGCAGTGTGAGGTACCCACGATGTGCGAACACAGTTAGACAGATTTTAAGGGACCTCCTACCCTTTGGCATAGAAAGTGTCATCTTCCACATGTTCTTACTGCCTCACACAAGGCCTAGCACTGGTCACTGGGGTGCACTGCAGACTGCATGTCAGTGAAATCAGTTTGTTTCACTGGCAGCACTTCTACTCAGTTATGCCTCGTGATGGGCTGCCCTTCAGCCAGGGAGATTGTATGGTAGTCTGCCAAGGAATAAACCAAACTAGTGCAACCAGAGGGTTGTTCTTCACTTATTCCCAAGCAACAATATTTAGCATACGATACTTCTCCATTTGGATTTGCTGCTGCCCTCCGAATTGACATTAATTGCTGCTTCATCTTTTGGTAGCCAGCTGATTACAGTGAGCCAAAGTATGTAAAAATATTTAATCATTTGACGTACCAGCATGGCAACAACACATTCAAGGTGTGTGGCTCCTTGTTTATATTCAGATGGGAGCAGCTAATACTTACAGAGTGCTTTAAGAATTTGGGATGAACTGTGCCATAAAGGCCAGATACTCTTGCACCTTCAAATACTTGATGGAATAGACTTTAGTCATTGATGCTTTGGTATGTTGTGCTGAAACTGCATGGCTCATGGAAGTTTAGAGGATGGGTTGAACCCACTTGTTAATTTTGACAGAAAAAGCTTTAAAATTGGTTTTGTTAAGTGAAACCATTTAATTTTCTGAGCAGAAGCATTAGTGAAGCAGTGGAGTATATTAATTGGTTTCTAGCATTCTGTGGCTTTTAATAAAAATAGCATCATCCTTGTGTGATTCACTATGCTCTTTAGAAGCAAGCACACACTCAGCTTCAACATGCAGGTTGTCTGCTGCCTCAACAAGCTACATGATGCCTCTGTATTTCCAATGGGCCCTCTAAAATCTCTGTGCTGGGGTTGAGGTTGGTGATGTCAGAGGTCTTCTCCAACCTTCATGATTCTGTCATCCTATGAATATTGAAATTCACTTCTCCTGCAAGGCAGACTTGCAGTGAGGATCAGCTTGAGGAATTAACACAACAAGTAGTGCAAAGCTTCAGCACTGTGCAATTGAAAGAGGATGTTTCATCTCTTCCTTCATTTGCCAAGTATCATGTAGCTATACCTCTTGTCTTCCCTTAGACAGCCTCTCTGCAGAGATATATCTGATATATCATGTTAAATTGTTTCCTTTGTGCTGCCTTCATTTGGCTGGAGCACTGCACCGGTAAACATTCGCCTGCTATTCTAGCTAACATTATAATTCGTTTTGTTGTGCCTGGCCCAGTCTTCTCTATGTCACTTACTGAGGTTGGTTTTTCCAATCTAATCAATGTCAATGACCTCTGCAGAGCCCTGCAATTGGCTGAAATCGTGCCTAGCTGGTAAAATCTGCATTTCCATCTGTGGAGGTGACCTCTTTTTGAAAATCAAGTTTTTACCCACAGCAAGCCAGCTGGGCAGAACAATGCTGCCAAGGATCCTTTCCTCTGGTTCCATTTACCTCTCTGTATAGGGAACTGAAAGGCACTGATGCATCTGATAGGTGCTGCAAGAATTGATTCACTCATGTTTTGCACAGGGCTTTGGAGTGCTGCACAATTAGCTAATGCTTGCACAGGGCTTTGGAGTGCTATGTAATTTCTAAGTATTATTAATACCCTTGCAGGGAAGCTGTCTAGCCTTGAGAACTTACTTTGCAATTGCAAACTGGGCAAGATTGAGGCTGGGAAAGATTTAGCTGGGCTAGCACAAATTCTGCATCCTTCATAGCTTGGGCATATGGATTGAACAGCAGAAATGGTGAAACTCAATGGCTTCATATCTTTGGACTTTGCTGTGAGAGAAAACTAGCTGGTATGTGACCACAGGATAAATCTGGAGGCAAGTCATCCTACAGGGACCGCACATAACCTGGTCAAAGAGGAAAAACACTGTTACATGGCTCTGTTGGAATTGTTTATATGACTGTATTCTAGGGCAGCACAGGGAAAATGCAGATAAGAAAGAAATACAACAGGCACTTAGAAAGATGATGGTGCAAAGTGCTAAGCAGTAGAATCTTGATTCTAATCTATAAAACTGCAAAACCTGTAGGAGCTGTAAGCCTATTGGAAAAAAAAAAAACAACCAGACACAACAGAGCACATCTGAACCTAGATGGAGACACAGCCTCACAAGCCTTAGGGGAAAACAGTACGTATATAAATATATATATATGCAGTCTGTTTTCTTGGTTTGAAGATCTGCTCTCTCTGATAAATACTTAGCTTGAAGGAAGCTGTTGGTCAGTCATCCCTGCCAGAGGGGAAGGAATTGCTGGGCCTGGATATATGTCAGACCTGCCAAGGTAAATCACTGCTGGCCGATAGCCTGGATATTAACACAGCCCAGGTGCCAAGTGGATATGCTCTGAAGCTGCAGGAAGGATCAGAGGTGCAGTTACTCTGATATTTCCTCCTCTTTTACATTTGAATATGCTTCCTCGTTGCCCACAGGAATCAGCTACGCCAGCTGAAATGGCACATTTGTACAGGCAGACCTCTTCGCATCTTCTAGCACTGCAAAAAGATAAATGGTGAAATTGTCCTGCATCGTATGAAATGAAGCTGACAGGGACATAAAATCTGCAGTTCTATTATTTTCCTTTTGGAAATGAAAAGGAAGTTGTGTCCTGCTCTCGATCGTATCAGTCTAATTCTGGATTAAAAGTTTTTGCTCCTGATACTGACTGGTATAACAGCACCAGCTTGACCTGCAGTCTTTACAAGCTTGACCTGCAGCACAGAGCTTCCTGAACACCCACCTTGCCTTCTCTTGAGGGATGGAAAATGAAAGTGAAGAAAGGCAGCAGAGGGCATTTAGGAGCCATAGGAAGACAACATCAGCAAAGATAAAAGACATTCTTGCTCAACTAGCGTCTGGGAACTAATTAGGTGTTGAAGGAGACATTGAGAGAGTTGGAAGTTCTGTTTGTCTAGACAATTTTAACGTAGCCAAATAGCCTTTTACTGCACATCCCCCATGGATAATTGATGATGGCTAAGAAAAGATATGCCCTGTTCTGACTTGCAGGGATCTAAAGGTAAAATCTATTCCATGGTTTGAGATGGCAGACTGCTCTTCACTGAACATTCATCCATTACCTCATATTCCTAAAGTGAAAAATGGCCAGTCAAAACCAAGATGTGGACACTGGTAACAACCCACATATGGAGCACTGAAGCTCAGTGCAGAATCTTCTAACCAGTGCAAAGATGAGATGGTATCTCCATGTAGAGCAACCCTGAAGGATGCTGAGAAGCTAACTTGGTTCTAACAGCAGCATAAAGCTAAGAAGAGGCAAATTCAAGTTCTGCATGAGCAAAGGAAAACTCCACATCAACATGCTCTGTTGACAAGACTTTTCCACCTCCATTAGGTCAGTTATCTCTGCACCATGCTACACTGCAAACCTGCATGACACAAATATCCTCTGCAATAAATGGAAGTCACTGCAATTATTTTTCATTCCAGGGTGTTGCAGTGTGGAAGTAAAAATGTTCATTAGAGATATGGCTTAGTGAAAACTACTGGTGATTGGTGGACAGTTAGACTGGATGATCTCGTAGATCGTTTCCAACCTTGGTGATTCTATGATTCTATGACCCTATGATTTAATATACTTAAGGTTGAGGGCTCAATTTAGCTCCTACACTGCAATCATTCTATTTTTTTAACAGGAGTTAACACTGGATTTATATCAAGTTTTTCTTCCACAGTGCATTGGCATGACAGCTTCTTAGGAAAGATAAATTTTTAAGATGAATAAACAATTTATCTCTTCCTAAACTTATACGGAGAGATACAGAGAAAACTTCTGCTGTAACTGTGGGGGAAAACCTTCAGACATCAAGCACAAAAACTTATTTCTGAAATCAAAAAAATTGGCACATCAGAGTATCTGAAAGATACTTACTGTAGAAATTGATGCAACCTGCATCTCTGCCACTTACTGTGCCTCTAATAACAAGCCCTGTTTTTCTATTCAGCCTCTCACAGCCATTAGCATGTAATGCCAAACCATATAATCCTTGGAAGGCTGGGAGATTATTTGGGTGGTATTGTTCACCCACTGTAGAGGTTAAAGTTGTTTGTGGTGGAAGCCCAGAGCCTGCTTTCTGGAGCAGCAGGACTATTACCCACCTCACCTCTGACCATCCCTGGTTAAGGGTTTCAACCAATACCATCTTCTGCCCCAAACAAACACATCTAAATTGACATTCTGATTCAACCTGTCTAAACTGTTCTGGGCTGTATGTTAAATATTCCACTTAAATGAGCTCCTCAGAAATCTCTTCTACGCTCAAATGCATCGTAAGGGGTTGGGATCATGACAGAGTATCATTTGGAAAAGAAAAAGTCAGTGTGGCTCTTCTCCAATTTTCTTGAAATGATTTCATCTCTGCTACATGTATAGGTCAGGATTGTATGCAGTCTGGCCCACTGCATATCCAGTGCAACATAAAACTGAGGTCCTACCCCATGGTAAAAAAATGTCCAGGTCTGGGGCCACCAACACAGGAAAGATGTGGAGCTGCTGGAGAGGTCCAGAGGAGGGCCACAAAGATGATCAGGGGGCTGGAGCACCTCTCCTATGAAGACAGGCTGAGGGAGCTGGGCTTGTTCAGCTTGGAGAAGAGAAGGCTGTGGGGTGACCTCATTGCAGCCTTCCAGTATTTAAAAGAGGATTATAAACAGTGGGGGTATCAATTTTTTACAAGGGTAGGCAGTGACAGGATAAGGGGGAATGGTTTTAAGCTCAAGGAGGAAAGGATTTGATTGTGTGTCAGGGAAGTTCTTTCCTATGAGAGTGGTGAGGTGCTGGAACAGCTGCCCAGAGAGGCTGTGGATTCCCCATCCATCCCTGGAGGTGTTCAAGGCCAGGTTGGATGGGGCCCTGGACCCTGGGCTGGTACCAGATCTGGAGATTGGTGGCCCTGCCTGTGGCAGAGAGGTTGTAACTTGATGATTCTTGGGGTTCCTTCCAACCCAAGCCCTTCTATGATTGTAAAGGCTGGGGAGAACTCTTGGTGGTGGAGGTGCAATGTTCCCATGCTGCTTCATTTCTGTGAAATTTCCAGCTGAATCCTGGTTCAAAATGGGAACCATTCCATCCTATTCTGTGTGCTGCCACATTTCCAGCCCAGGTCAGCTGCCCTTTCTGACTGACCAGCTGAGTTCACTGGGTCTTTATACAGATTTTCATCTCTATACCAAACCACAGACAGGTTGACCACTCTAAAGCAATCTGAATCCTTCATGATGACAAATTGCTTCAGTTATTGAATATGTGCATAATTGCTACTAAAATTATATTCAAAGTAGTTGCAAGGAATACAATTTTAATCCCATAGCAAGGACTGAAAAGTCAAGGGAAAAATTTTAAGGAGAAAATAAGGAGTTTTCCAGCTACTATAAATAGGAAAGGATAGAAGAACGCATCCAACAAGCAGAAGAAAGTGTGAGGAGGGTAAAATTGCACAGTGTTTTGGCTTTGGACTCTGCAAGGTAGTGAAGTATGAGATAGTGTGAAATACAAAGAAGCCTTTGTTGTTTACATCTGAAGTTTAAAAGTGGCACAGTGTGAATAAACAAAGGATGTTCCATGAAACATTGCAGCAGTGACGTGCGCACTCCGTCTGAGTTCCAGAAACGGCATGCAAGCAGAGGCGTCGCCTTCTCCTTTCAGAAAAGGAGGAGGTAAACTTTAAAGAAAATCTCATTTTCCCAGATCTTTAGGCTTTTGATAGACTTTTAAGTGGCAGGAAACACACAGGCTTAATAAGACTAAGATCTGGATCGTTTAGCGTTTGCTTTCAGGTTGGTTAAGCTGCTTACTAACGATAATTGCAAACGCACTTTTGGAAACCTGAATTAGCTTTTTGTCTCCCAAGCACTTGAATTATATCAAACCGACTGTTTTTTTGTTTGTCCCGACATAAATATGCCATGCTGCCGCAATAGCTCTGCAGCTTAGCTGATTATTATACAGGAAGACATGTTTTGATGGCACAACAATATGATAAGGACAGCATCTAAAGCTATATGTGATATAGATTCACAATGATACTTCACTTTGAGCAGTTACATAGCACCAGATGTAATTCAAGCTTGGTACCAGCATCTATGCCTCACAATGCAGAGATTTCTCCAGCCTGACAAATCGTTGATCAAATCTGATTTAAATTTAAAATATCCTTATCTATTACTACAGCATGGATAGAAGGGCACTTTTGATAACGTTACAAAAGTTGTTATGGGTTGCATTTACTCTTTACGAGATCTAAATGGAGCCAGCAGATGAAATCACCATTCAATCAGCATGTTCAACCCTGAATTTCCATACAGATCGGTTTTGCTGTTGTGGCACTGAAATCAACTGATCTTGGAACAGAAGGCAAAATAATGCTGTTATGTACACACCTCGTTTTTCCTGCAGTGAGCTCTGTGTACCACAGCCATGCTCAGGAGGTTGGCAGATCTGATGAGAAATGATGATGACCTCCTAAATATGGTGCTGCTCACGGCATTATCTTACTAGGGCCACATCCAAACATGTATCCCTCTGAAACCAGCTCCATACAAGCTAGCTAGGAAGATAAAACTGCTGGTGAGTTGCAGTTGACAAAATAAGACACAATTAATTCCGTTTCTCTAGTCTTTACTCAGCTATGGACTCTCTGGTGAAGATTATGACGTGGGCTGTGGGAATTAGACTAAGTTTCTATAGCAAGCTGGTCCACCCAAGACATCCTAAAAGATCTGAGTCACTTTTCAAGTATTAATATCCACTTCTTTGAGTACCCTCAAAAGCAGATGGCTTCTGCTTAAAGCCCTCAGACTGAGAGCACAGTGCTCCTGGAGCCTGCAAAATACATGGCAAAGAAGTTCAACTTTGGAGGCTAACTGGAAAAGTAGAAATAAAACTTGCACCCTTTGCAAAGCAAATTCATCCCAACAGCCCCAGCTTTGCTTGGGCATATTCAGTTTTGCAAAGTGGTTACTGTGCCTGCAGCAGAAGTAATTTATCAGAAGAGGTGGAGAAACACACTTGGCCACAATACCAGCTGCAAAAACTGGGGCAGTTATTTCTTTCACACCCTCTGGCAGCTGCCAAGAAGTGCTCAGAGTACAGCAGCACACAGGGATGGGTGAAAATGAGAACTCTACATAAGGAAGCAGGGTAAATCATGCAGCTCAGCTCCTTCACGCATCATCCCAGAATGAGCTTCGCCTGAGTCGCTGGGATCAAACTGTTCCTGAGAACAATAAAAAGCAATGTATTATGGGGAGCCCCGCATGCTCTCTTCCAATTCCATGCACCTTTGATTAGTGACAGACTTCTTTCACATGCTACAATGATTTTTTTCACAAGCTATAGTGATTTCCTACTAAAGAGATGTAGAATCATGTGATTCTCCGTGCACTGTGATGAGGGTGAAAAGGATCACTCAGATCCCTAAGTCATAGAATCATAGAATCATAAAATCTTTAGAGTTCAAAAGGATCCTTAAAGGCCATCCAGTCCACCTCTCCTGCAATGAACAGATACATTCAGTAGGGACTTTTTATAAGGGCAGGTAGTGACAGGGTGAGGGGAAATGGCTTTAAACTGGAAGAGGGCAGATTTAGACTAGATATCAGGAAGAAATTCTTCACAGCAAGCGTGGTGAGACACTGGGACAGGTTGCCCAGAGAAGCTGTGGATGTTCCCACCCTGGAAGCATTCCAGGCCAGTCTGGATGGGGCTGTGAGCAACCTGGGCTAGAGGGAGGTGTCCCTGCCTACAGCAGGGGGCTGGACCTGGATGATCTTAAAGGTCCCTTCAAACCCAAACCACTCTGTGATTCTATGACTCTATGATTCAAAGCTAGATCAGGTTGCACAGGACCTGATCCAGCCCACCATACCCACTGACCATGTCCCTCAGTGTCACATCTCCATGGTTCTTGAACACCTCCAGGGACACTGAGTCCATCATCTCCCTGGGCAGCCTGTGCTAGTGCATGGCTGCCTGTTTGATGAATATTTTTTCCCAATATAAAGAGATGCAGCTTAGAGAAAAAGAGTAGTGAAAGAGACCTCCAGAGCTACTCCAGCTTATCCACCTGCCTGAGGAGTTTAGATACAAGCTGCTCTCCTATCTGCACAAATGTACCCTACAGGAAAGGATTGGATGTTTGAACGAAGGCAGCTGAGATTTTAAGTCAACAAGTTAATTTGTCAGCAAGCTACAGAAATGTGAGACCATCTCTGACTTCAGGGTCAAATTCCACTTGTTGTATAAGCCCTCTAGAATTGATGAAGTGGATTTATGCCCCTGGAAAGGAGATTTGGATTTGGCTATTAGTAAAACAAAATATCGAACCGTTTGTGGCTGGAGAGGAAGCAAAGAAAATGCAGGGAATGCACTTTGTGTTTCAGCGAGAAGCTGGCATTTGCAGCACAGCATCTCCCTGCCAGCTACAGAACAGCAGTGACTTGGCAGAGGTTTGATAGCCAGATGTCACTCTCATCTGGTTGCCTTGGCTCGGGCTGTCTGTTTGAAATGAGCAGCAAAACAGAGCGAGCATGGGGTCTTCCTGGTGCTGCTTGCATGGGCTTGGAAAGAGCTTTGGACCGACACCGCAGCCCTCCGAATCTGGCACAGCTCTGCACCATTTTGTTGAGCTTACAGCCCTCACCAGGCAGAATCAGAGCTATCGGGTCGAGGAGGAGCTGGGATGTGAGGATCTGTCTGACAGCTGTCTCTCTTCGGGTGAGGAACGTGGAACAAATGCTCTCCCCCTACACTTCCCCGAGGCAGCGCGGAGCGCACTGAGCACTCCAAACCCCGGTGCGTCTCCTGGCGATAAGACACTGCTGTTGTGTTTCTTTGTTCGAGTTCATTGCCGCATCTCCACTGTCAGTTTTCAGTCGGTTGCTTTATTTAAGGAGAGAGAGAATTTGCTTTTTGTATTGCTGCTATGTTACCCTTAACAATGGCACAGAGAAAACCATCAGGGCTGTCTCGATCTCAAACCTGCCGGCTTTCTAGCTCACCGTTATTTAAGCCAGCACAAGACTGATACATATAGAGGTATGCAGTCAAACACTGCACATCCCTCCAACCACATGGGCTTTCAGGTACAGCAGAAGACTCGATCGAATGGGCAAATTTTCACCGGTTTGTGCTGTGGCAGCTCAGCCACAAATGCCTCCAGATCCATGCAGCAAAAGCCAAGAGCACGCGCCGTCCCTTCTAAGCCCCCACGTGACTGCCCTTAAATCAGAAGGAGAATTACTTTTTAACTGAAAGCCTGATAGTGTGTGTGTATGTTTGTATACACATCAATATGTGCGATAAGAAGGCTGCTTTGTGGTGAAACCTGCCAACAAACCCATTTTTCTGTCGCCATCTGCTAGGAAGAGAGCGAGCACCTGTTAGGAGCAGCTGCTTGAATGCAGAATGTAGGTAAGAGAAAAATCAGTTTCATTTTGGAGTTGGCTTGCTGCAGGTAGCACTTGGCTCTCACCCAGGATGTCAAGTGGTCCTTTATGAGCTTGCCCTCATCAGGAAGTGGCTAGCGGTGTAAAATCCCCAACCTCGCTGTCACCGAGGCTAAAGGCACCGGCAGATGCCACCCAGGCTGCCATTTCCCCAGGGGAAGCCATGGGGATCTCCCATCTGGGCAGCTCCAAGTGGACAGGGGAGACAACAGGAAGGATTTCCCATGCTCTTCCAAGCAATACGTCGAGGACCACAGGTCAGCACGGCCTCTCCCATCGCGCCTGACACTACAGATGGACTCAAAGTGACTACCCATAGTCTTTGCTTGTGCTGACTGTGCTTCTGCTGAAGGAATAGTAATAGAAGCATAGAATCATAGAATCGCAAGGTTGGAAAGGACCTACAAGATCATCTAGTCCAACCGTCCTCCTACCACCATTACCACCACAAGCACTAACCCGTATCTTGTAGCACATCACCCAGATGCCTCTTGAACACTGCCAGGGATGGCGACTCCAATTCCCTGGGCAGCCATTCCAGTGCCCGACCACTCTTTGAAAGAAAGATCCCCTTACCACACAGGCCTATAAGTAATAACTGCGAGAGATACAATGGCACTATAAGGAGTTGCATCTATGTAATGGGAGCAGCAGGAGGTCAGTGGATGAGTTTTCTTTGCACAAGGAAAACTTGCAATAAACACTGATACTCAGGGGTTCCTCCAGGTCAGAATGTCTTCCCTGTCCCTCTTTTCCTCTTTGCCCTGTTTCTTTACTTTCTCCTCTAGCCTCCTTCTTCCCTTCCAAGGACTTCTTTCCTTGTTTCAGACCTCCTGATTTGTCCCATATCAACACCCTGTTCTATGAGAGTAACAAGTATTTGGCTCGCATAACACCTTTACAAATAGTGTGCCTAGGTTGAAAAGGACCACAGTGCTCATCCAGTTCCAACCCCTGCTGTGTGCAGGTCGCCAACCAGCAGCCCAGGCTGCCCAGAGCCACATCCAGAGCATTGAATGCCTGCAGGGATGGGGCATCCACAGCCTGCTTGGGCAACCTGTTCCAGTGCCTCACCACCTTCTGTGTGAAAAAATTCCATCCCAACATCCAACCTAAACCTCCCCCGTCTCAGTTTAAAACCATTCCCCCTTGTCCTATCACAGGAAAACAATGAATATTCCCAACGTGTTTTTGAAGCCTCAGCCTTAATTGCCCATTACCTCTGCAGTCCGCATTACAGTTCAGCTGCATCAAATGCTGATTAAAAAACCCTGATTCCTGGGTAGGTAACCAGCATGGCTCAGGGAAAGCAGAACAAGTGCGTGAGGCTGACAGAGGAATAACATTTCCTGTGCTTGTAAAGGAGCAAATTTGATCCTGACGCAGTGAAACAAACATAAAATCACATGCAGCCACCCCACAGAGTCACTCAGTGGTATAAATCTGCACTCTAAATTGTGTTTTACAACAAATACCTTCGGTCAAGCAGGTTTTGTTCTTCTCTTAATGCAGACTTAAATCTGTAAGCACATCTGTAAGCATATAGATTCGTGCCTCCTGGGATATGCCTAATGGGCTCTGAATTCACTCTGGCTCATTTCTTTGTAAAGAACTGGCTGTACAGTGGGAAAACTGAACAGGGGCTTTCACTGATGGATGATTTTTCATTCTGAATTTAAATGTACAAACCGAGATCGTGGGTTATTATTGCCATGAGAAAGAACAACAGAAAAGGCAAGAGTCATAGATTAGGGAGTCAGTGACACAGAAACAGTCAAGGACAGGATGAGCTAATTAATGTTACCCTCTGCCCTCTAAATTACCCATATATTTACTTAAGTGCTTCTGCTCAGCATCAGCTGAAGGGAGCTTGGAGGCTGCAAAGCCTGTCTGCCAGCCAGGTACACCTCCTCCTGGTTCATATGATGTGCTGTACCATGAAGATGCCAGAGAGAAAGCATGAGAAAGAAGGGTGCTGAGCTCAGGAATAGGACTGATGGGAGCAGAAATCAAAGGTGTCAATGACCTATGTTGAGAGCACCCCACTAGGAAATCTTTCCCATCTTTTCCTTTAAATCCACCCTTGAGAGCAGCTGGAGTTCCACCACAGCGTGAACTCTCTTGGGACACTCTTAAATATGAAAACATTCACATATTCCACAGTTTTGCCACTGATAGGCACCCTCAGACGAAGAAGGAATTGCTCCATCTTTGAAAGAAGACAGCAGAAAGTCCTAACTGCATTTGAATAAAATGCCAGCCAGTGGGAAAATATATATTAAAAAAAATAATAATACTAATAAAAAGAAAAACTAAAAAAAAAAAAAAAAAAAGCTTTGTTCATGCTGTTACAGTTTAGGAACTGCTGGCATCCCTGCCTCCAAAAGGAAGGGAGCAGAGAGCGGAGTGCTCAGCAGCTGAGGACGTGTGTTCTGGAAGCAGTACGTCGGAGCAGATGGTGAAATGATTACTGCCAGTAAATGTTAGAGTCCTCTTTTTTTCTTTTCATTTTTTTTTTTTTTTAAACTTGAATTCTGAACAACAGGAGAAAAATAATTACGAGGGCTACATGAAAGCAGCTTGATTTCCTTTCTTTTTCTGTTCAGAAGGCATGCGTGTCTTGTTCCCTTCCAATACCTAACACTAAGAATGTGGATGCTTACTGGGTTTGCTGGATTCCAGTCCAGCAACAAGAACTTTGCTGTGCTGAGCTTAACATGGCTCTTATTTTTAAAGCTTTGTTCATGTGGGAAATCAGGAGGTGCAGGACCCCATTAAATCTCTCCAAGGAAACAGGCCTCCTCCATCCCATTTCCCCTCCTTGGAGTTTACAGCCCTCTCTATGGATGCAATCATTACTGCCAGGTTTATGGGGTCTGGAGGTCAAAGGGTCTGAGGAGTGGCCGAGGCCCCTGGGTCTGGACAGGGCAAGGGGAAACGCTAAAAGATGGAAGATTTATACTGGATATAAGGAAAAAGTTTTTTAATATAAGGGTAGTGAAACACTGGCACAGGTTGCACAGAGATGAGGTGGATGCCCTGTCCCTGCAGACAGCCAAGGTCAGGCTGGATGGGCTCTGAGCACTGATGGAGCTGTGGGTGTCCCTGTTCAGTGCAGGGAGTGGGACAGATGGCCTTGAAGGTCCCTTCCAATTCAATTCTATGACCTCTGTTGATGAGGGGTGGAAAGGTTCTTGTAAACATTTGTAAATTAAGAAAGCCAAGGGAAGTTTCCACGGGGAGATCAAAAAGCAGAACATGCACAGAAGACGTCTTCTCATTGAGTTTCAGATCCCTGATCCACTGCAGGGAGACACCAGAACTGCTCGCAGATAGGTCAGGAGAAATATTTTAGTGCTGAAAACAACGTGTTTTTTCTTCAGCTTCCTCCTCTGAGCAATTTTGGCTGGATCCTTAAAAAAATATCACTTTGAGGAGGCAGAAAAGTGGCATGAAATAATCCACCCTTCCCTCCCCCCTCCTCAAAATTGATGCCTGCCGAAATATCAATCAGGCGAGGAAGAGAAGAACTGTCAGACATCCCTAAAATGGGGAACATCTAGCTTCACCTGCAAGGCTGAGGTTGGAAGTAACTTCTCTTTCACCCATTCACTAGTTTAGCAGTCAACTTCTGCTTATGTGAAGATATTTTTTTTATGCTTATATCTGAGCTGTCAGTACAGGGTGACTGGTGGGGGACGGCTCCATCTAAAATCTCTGCGAGAACCGTAGCAGCAGCTCCATGCTGAGAACCTCCCACAGAACTGGAATTCATCAGCATGGTTCCTCTCCAGTTCAAATCAAGAGAAATTCATCCCAAGAAAGGAGCTTGGTACGGTGGATGCCCCATCCCTGGTGGTGTTCAAGGCCAGGTTGGATGGGGCCCTGGGCAGCCTGGTCTAGAATTAGATGTGGAAGCTGGTGGCCCCGCCTGCAGCAGGGAGGTTGGAGCTTCATGATCCTTGAGGTCCCTTCCAACCCAACCATTCTATGATTCTATGATTCTGTGATTCCTAAAATTTGCCTGGCAATCCAGAAGTGCCTGTACTTCTTCAATGACTGTAGAAAAACCCATTATTTCCACACTCTTGCATCTTGTACCAAAATTTCTGACAGTGATTACAAGCCAAAGCAAATGAAATCTGCTGCTAAAAGACTCAGAATTCCTTATTTTTTTCTTCTTCTCCTTCTGTGGCCATATAGGGAAATGAGTGGTCCAAATCTTGCATATAAGGAAAAAGTCTTTTACAGTGAGGGTGGTGAAGCACTGGCACAGGCTGCTCAGTGAGCTGGTGGTGCCCCATGCCTGGAGATTTTCGAGACTGGGATGGATGGGGCTCAAAGCACTGATGGAGCTGTGGATGTCCCTGTACATTGCAGGGGAGTTGGACAGGATGACTTTTAAAAGGTCCCTTCCAACTCTAAGGACTCTATAAATATTCTATATTTGCCAAAATTCTCAAAGATTATTCATAGCCATTGACACATCATTCTTTGGAAGTCGGGCATGAATTTTCAAGGTGAAGCCCAGTGGTAGTAAAATAATATGATTTTAATTTCAATTGTAATCGTTTTGAGGCTTTGGAGTGATATTTTCAATTACAATCACAGCTCTTATCCCTTGACAATTTCTAAAAAAGAAAAGAGATGAGTAATTGAAATGTTGCATCTTCATTCAAAGACTCTACCACTTACCAAACAAAACTGGAATGAACGGTGCCAAGAAAGTCAGCAGAGGATGACTGCATGAATACTCCTTGAGATACAGCACTTGTATCAAGGACGTATACCATCAATAATGACAATAGCAGCATTTGTCTTTGCAATTTAACTGCATTCAGAGCTTGCTGCTTAAATGCTTACTTAAATAGTAATAACATAAATAGAGATGCACAGACACTGGTCCTTGCAGTTAGGTGATACTAGCTTTGGAGTTCAAAGGCTGCATGATGGTGGATAGTATTACCAAGTATTGTGTTGAAAAGCAAATACTCCTATACACGAAAACACGCTGTTCCCACAAAGCATGAACCTGTCTTTCTATTTCTTACGTACTGTATCATTGTGATATGAAGAAAAACACTTGTAGGATAGCACTTCACGCTAAGTTACTAGGGAACAGGACAGGTTTGGGTTGGTTTGACATTTATTTCTTTTTTCAGGTAACTGAAGATGTTTAGATTTAAGACTGGCAGCACAAAACTAGATGATGTGGGAATACCTGAAGTATCTAAGCATTTCTTGGCAAATCAATAACATTAAAATCAATAGCAACTGAGGAATAGCGCAGTGAATTTCATTCCGTTTGAGAACAACATAATTTAAAGGTGATTTCCACGTTCACCAAGAACGGCACAGAACTTGCCAGGCCCAGCAACAGCTCTGAACATCCATTTTGTTCTCCTATCTTAAAGTACCTTTACTGAAACCCACTTCTGCCTGCCCACTGAGAGTATTTACCTCCAGCTACCCAAAGCTTTCTTATTATCTTCTCTGATCTGAAAAGCAAACTCCCCTCAGTTTCTTCTTTATAGAGTTTATAGAGCACTAACATGTTCATCAAGAACAAAGCCACACTGTACTCCAAGATCTATGCACAGCCCCAGTGGTGCCGCAGCACTGCCTGACCTACTGAGGAGTCTCAGGAGATGAAAGTGAGAAGACCACACACCTTTTGGCTTGAAAAAGCGGCATTTCTCATCACAGCCTTTCCTTCCCTCTAGGTAGAATCCATCCCATCCCTCATCATGACGGGAAACCCAGAGAGGCTGAAGCTGAGTTGGCTGAACACTACGTAGGAGATAATCCTGTTGCCTCTGTAGCGAGGTCTCCAAAGCAGCAGCTCCTGGGAACTTACAGAGACATTTCAACTTTCATCACAGCTTTGCTCTTCACTTTTATCTAGTTAGTGCTTCTAAAGTGCTTCGAGAACCCGGGGCAAAAAATACAATACGAGGCTTAGACTAATTCCACGTTGGCCTATTGTGCCTGGCCTCTTAACGAGCGTAATTGATAGAATTCCGCTACCATAAATGCATCCCAACCACCTCTGCCCCCCAAAAAGGAATCAATTGAGGGAAAATGGTTCATGACAGGAAAGAACAAGAGATCGATTAAATATTTAAAGCGTTACTGTAAATGAACAAGGCTCACAAGCCAGGCCAGTAATGAGCTTCCCTCTAAGCCGCTGGGAACCTACATTAACGCTGCACTTGACTCCTTCAGGTCTCTCCCATGTGCCAGCAATACTCTCACAAGTTGCCAAGCAGACACACTGTGTAAAGTGGTGGTTGCTCTTACGTGTGTGCATCTGCAAGATGGGAAGGGAGAGATTTAACCACTTCTGTACTCCCAGTGCAGTGAAACAGGAAAGGACATGAAACAGAAAGAACCTTCCTTTAGATTTTGGACTGATTTCTAGCAACAAGATAATCAAGTTCCCATAGGAGATTCCCATTCTGTTAAAGAAATTTCACAAAGTATAGAATGAATGGATTATACAGGCCTGCCTCCTCAGCACTCAGAAAGAAGAAGGTTGGAATTAACATTCTACTTGATCATTTGTTTCCACAGGAATTTTTCATGTTACATGTGTTAGCTACGTCCTGCATTCATTATAGCCCATCTAAAGAGGGAAAGCCACAGCAAATACAAAATCCCTACTATATTACAAATGACTACCATAACTGCCTTGCCTACTCCAACACTTAAGTTCAATTCGCACTAACAAACACAGGAGTTTGAGCCCCTGTGTATTCAGCATACGTAACAGAAGCAGACATAACACCTACATCTGACAGATTGGCACAAAACACCACTTTAAGCAATATTAGCACCCCTGGAGTTTCCCTAGAAGGGACAGAACCTTCTGAATTTTCTGGAAAACCTAAACTGAACATCTCTGTGATGACTTTTAATACTAAAAATACATACGTGTTTGATTTTGTGTCAGATGGGAAAACATTAATGATGAAAGTGAAGATGCTAATTAGCACAAGGACTCCGGCTAAAGGAAAGATGGCAGAAAAACATCCTAAACTGAAGTGAAATGGTAGAGGGGGAAGATCAGAACTCAAGTTATTCAAGGAACATCCTTAGGACTAACCCTGTTTCATATTCTCACTCATTACTTTGACCCTGAACAGCAGAAATGAGTCGATAAAACACATTCATGTCAACAAAGACGAGAGCTACCGTAGTATCAAATTGTTTACATGGGCTTTTCAGGTCATCCTACTGTCCCATAACAGCAACAGACACATCTCCATTTGTTCTGATGCACATTTGACCAATATCTTCCAGCCTCTGATCATCCTTATTGCTTTCCCCTACATCACATGCCAGCTGATCTATGTTTTTGTTGACGGGCATCACCTAGAACCACGTATGGCAAGCCAGCTATGGCCTTTGTGAGAGCTGCAAAAAGCAGGATTATGGAACACAGCCTGCAGGCTAATCTCGTAAATATACATCCCAGGATGTATTTGCACAGTTTTCTCCACAAAGGGCATTGGTGGGTCCCATTTATCATACTCATCCTAAATATGTTCCTACAAAATATCACCTTCTGTTTTCAACTCCAGATTCGCACAGCTAACAATGCTAGCCTAAACCAGCACTCTGTATAATTCCATTCAATGCATCTTTCTACTTTGACATGGAATAAATGTCAAAACTATTGTTCTCTGACTGCAGCTTTCAAGCAAATTTCATACAGATTTTATTGTCATTTCATATAGATCTTGTTGCCTTGACTTGCTTACAAGAATGTCATGAAGGACAGTGTCAAAAGCTTTCTTGCACAAAGGCATTTGACACTGACTGCTCCTCTTCTGTCCACAAGGCTTTTTGTTCTCTCACAGAAGGAAATCAGATCAGTACGATGTCATTTGTTCTTGACAAGTCCATGCTCACTGTTACTCAGCTCCTTGTTATCACTGACATTCTTGCAAAGGCTCTGATGATCAGATCCAGTGTATTTCTAGGAACTAGAACCTAGACTGTCTGATCTATGTTTTATCTATGATAAAATGTCATTCCATTTTATCCACAAAGCTAATAAAGCATAATGTGGCTACAGCCATTCTAGTAAAGTAAACTATGCTAAGGCACAGGCAGAGGAGCTCAATCGTGAGAACCAGGAAGCCTATATTGCAGCCCATCGCATGCTTCTAGCCCATGCCAACTAACACACTTGCCCTTGCTTTCCAAACACAGTTTGAGAGCCTGGGCCACGGACCATTCCCAAAAGACAGTGTGCAAGTGACTACCTTGCTTCAGAAGGACTACTAATACGGATGAGGTCACACTCTGCTATTCCAGATTTGCACCTCTGACACAATGCAACTATTAATGTCAAACACAACCCAGGGATGCAACCATTCAGTACAGCTCTAGGAGAGATTGATAGAGGTTAATCACTGCCCCCCATGACAATGTATAACATAACAGCCTACTTGCCTGCCTGCCTAGAGTATTTCCTATGTGGTTTATTCACATTACAGAACTTTCATACAGTGTAATTACAAAGACTATTTTTGGGCATGTCTTACGTTGTTCCACATTACCAGCCTTTTGTTTTGCTTTTTTGTTTTTTCCCACTTGCACGTCACCAAGTGGCCTAAACCATTACTCCACTAACTTATATGTGAACACTAACTTATATGTGCTGATGACATGAGCTTGAGTAAGCAATCTTAAGTCATTTTTCATTTTGATGACACTTTGGTACTTACATACATTGTCTGCCATTAAACGATATTAGAAGCTAAAGCCTCAGAATTCTATTTTCTACCTCCATGATATTTTTCTGCTTCTCTACGTCTTAAGAGCTGGTCTTCTGTGTTAATGTGTGCTAACAAACCACAAAACTCATCAGACCACCTTAAAGCTCCTGCTGGCAGGCTGCTGAATCACCAGGAGCCCAGAATAACACTGGCCATCAAAGGCAGCCTTGTTGGCAGGCCAGCTGGACTCCTAGGCACCTTGCATTCACTGTCTTCCCACATATACATACACTTCACTCTAGGCCTATTCGTCCCGTCTTCTCAGAAAGAGTGGTTAGGCACTGGAACAGGCTGCCCAGCAAAGCAGTGGATTCATCATCCCTGTAGGCATTCAAGGAAAAGGCAGATGTAGTACTGAGGGACATGGGTTAGTGGGCAACACTGGTGGCAGATGGATGGTTGGACCAGATGATCTTAGAGGTCTTTTCCAACCTTTATGACTCTTTGATTCCATGATTCCTTTCTATGAGGTCATGTTAGTCAAAGTATCAACACAGATGAGAAGCTCACTCATGCTCCCAGTGTAACTACATCGCTAACCCTCCTTGATTTCAATCTCCCAAGCCTTCTACAGTCATCTTAGTTGTGTCATGATTTTGTAGCAGTTGGCAAAAACTCCAATAAGCAGAGACTGACAGCTTTCTTCTGAAAAATAAAATAAAATAAAAATGCACTATCTAATAACAAAGAATTGCCATCCCATGTTATCCTTGCCCTCTAAAGCACTTTTGTGTACTCTCTGAGGCCATCGAGAAACCAGCAGATGTGGACAGAGTTAGGGAGAGAATCTGAATCACAGATGTGGCTAAACTTGCCACGAAGAGACACAGGACGTAGGTATAAGAATATATAAATTCTTTAGCCCTCAGATAAATGAGGAAACAGCCTCCCAGTGGGACCAGCAGAGAGAAAAAAATCTCACAGTGTTAAATGGGACTTGATTCATTTACGCATTTCATCCATACAATGAAATGGATGTCCAGAACAGCAAGGGATAGGATTCAATGACCTGAGGAACACTTTCCAGATTCAGATCTCTGTTCTTTTTAAACCATGTGCATGAAAAACGCTGTGCTCATTTCTGAAAGTAAAATGAGTATTTCTGTAGCTTTGACCTGCATACAGGACTCTTTTTTTACCCATCTGCAGCAGTACAGAGCCATTTAATGCATAAATGCTGCTGAACTATGTCACCTATGGCATTTTTCTGCTTCTGTTCGAAAAGAAAAACTGCAGTATGTGCTGCATGAAATGCCAACTGGGGGTGAAAGAAGAGAACACAGCGATGGCAGGTACTTGATTTAGCTCTGCGTCAATAAAACATCCAGATTTATAAGAGTGAACGTGACGAAAAATGTCTTAATGGAACTACATTTCTAAGAGTGCATTGGTCCATTCACCTGTAATTACTTCAGGGTTGCTCTGCTGTATTCCTTGCAATACCAGCCAGTTTTATGTGACAGTCTCAGACTTTTTCATTTAGATACTAGTGAAAGGGACAGCGAGCTCATATGCATACAGGTCATACACCAGCTCTTCAACATACCAACAATTTCTTGAAGATACACCTTGTGAAGCACCACAGTCTCAATGCATGAGCTCTTTCTGAATTTTCATCTTAAAAAAAAAAAGGAAATTTTCATTTACAAGGAAGGACTGATGTTTATAGTGCTGGATAGGATATATTCTTACAAACAAAGAATTAAGGGCCAAGTCTTGAATTCGGACTTAGATCTCACCCATTCAAAGCTGTCACTGAAATCAGTGTGCCAAATAATGCATTTAATGGCTTTTGGGCAAACTTCCATTGGCTTCAAATCGGAGATTCTGGATAAGACTCATGTTTGGCACAGAGACTGTTTTACACAGCAAAAGCCTGTCAAGATCTAAGTAGAGACTCTGATATCTGGCCCTATTAACTGGCTTGATTTTTCAAAATCTACTCATGCTTCTGGTTTCATCTCATTCATGCTCTTGTACTGAAGTTAATGCGATTGCTTCTTTCCAGACTCAAAGCACAGATAGAAGTGGGACACATTCAGCTGGTTTTTGATTATTTGCTGGTGTGGTTTTAATCAGTAGCAAATATCACTGGGTCATTTGAGTAGACTTAGTGTACCCTATCAGTAATGTGGAATTCTTCCCTTTTGAACTATTCCTTTGCGTGGTGACAAGAAAAGATTGTTTCTGCTCACTATGGTATCTCAGCAAAGAAAAGAACTACTTACAGAAACTCAAGATCCATGAAAAGTAGTGAAGCATCAATTGAAACAAAATTGCACAAAAAAATACGAGTATCTAAAACAGGCTGTGGTGCTTAGCATCAGCTAAGCATCAGCTGAACAAACTAGGAGGTGGTGCTGCAACGGACAATCTATCACTCCTGGCCATGCATTCCTGCCCTTTTCTTTGGGCTGATGCTTCTGCTTCTCTCACCTCGCAGTCAATATGGCAGGGGAACTCCTTTGGGGGAAAACTAACCCACAACACAGTACAACGTTTTCTGCCAAATTAGGTCTTTCAAGTGGCTCAACACAAGCTCACATGAGTGCTGGTGAAAAAAGAAGGGGAGGAAATGCACCACAGAAGGGGGCAGAAGTCAGGATCACCTCTTCCTATAGCAAGCAGCTCCATGATTTACTGCAATGTGCAACTGCACTTGAATCACAGAATCAGCAAGGTTGGAAAAGACCCACAAGATCATCCAGTCCAACCATCCACCTATCACAACAGTTCTCACTAAACCATGTCCCTCGACACAATGCTTCTATTCCTCTTCCTCCTCCTTTCTGCGCTGCAACACAGACGTAAAGACTTTGATGTCAGCTGAGTTATTTTGGTGCAAACGAGGCATGAAGGGAAAACAAGCCGTGGTGTCCTACATAGCAGTCTACTGGCAGAGTTAGAGATAGTACTGATGAGTCCTGACTCAGAGCCTTGACGTCTCACATTCACAGAAAATTCTTTTCCAAAGTTTACATCACACGACAGCTTTTTGGCCTTATTATTTTGATACCTGGCAATCAGAATTCACAGCTGCTGCAGCTCTTATCTTTATCAGGAGTATAAATATAGCAGAAGACAATATTCAAGATACTACCTATGCCCAGAAATTAACTATTGCTTTACTAGATAAATTAAATAAATTAGATAAATTATTAGTTTGTTCTTATTGTACTTTAATGAAAGGAAATTGCTAACAGTGGGGTATTTTATTTGTACTCACTGCAAGGTATTTTAAGTTGATAATAGGCTAGATTCTCAACCGAACATTAAAGGTTTGTGGTAGCAAAGTAGACCTAAAGCTTGCCTTTTTCTGGCCCCAGCCATATCATAGAAGGATTCGGGGCAAATATTCCTTCCCCAGCCTGCCCAAGTTTCCATATGGCACCTGGGTCCTTCTCCATCCCAAGCCACCAGCCACACTGAGGCCTTGGAAACTGCTGAGGTGGGACACTGGGCTCTGGGTCCTCAGATCTTGGAAGTTCCCAATCTTCACCAGAAGCCCTGACGTCCCAGAACAGGCAGGAAGAGAACAAGCCAAATTTCTCAGTGGCTGGGATTTGCTGGCGGGACCTTGAGCACAAGGTTTCCAGGATCTGAGTAAGAATTCTCCAACATGTTCTGGTCAACCAAGTGGGTCCTCAGAGCCTGTCCCAGTGTGTCTGCGAAGTGCTGGGTTCAATGACTTCACCACTCCTTCTTGATTCTGTTCCAAATCTCAAACAGACTAAATTCTCTTCTGGAAAGCAGGCATCACATTTCCCAAGGCTGCTTTTCTTTTCTGAGGTGTGCCAGGAGCACAGTTTGTGACTCACCTCCTGAAGGAATGGGATATGTGATTTATTGAAGAACAAAGATAATCCAAACAGCACAACCTTGCAGAACCTGCAGCTCATCCCTTCCTCCTAACACCTATGGGAAAGGAAGGATTGGGGCATCCTATCTCCCTTCCTAACCTGAAGATCTCATCTGCTCCAGTCCACCTTACCCCTGGAAATGTTTAAGGCAAGGGTAGATGAAGTACTCATGGATGTGGCTTAGTGGACAATATTGGTGGTGGGTGAACAGTTGGACTAGATCTTAGAGGTCTTTTCCAACTTGAATGACTCTATGATTCCATTATCTCCATGCTTGTCTATTGCCTGGCTCTCTTTGGCCACAGCAAAAGACCTGATTTTGATCTGATTCCTGCTTGGCTTCAATCTCCATCTATTAAGAGCCTTATTTCAGACATAGGTGTGTAAAGCCTGGAACCAAAAAAATGCATTAAATATCTAGTAAAACCCATCTGTGATCATCCTCCACACCTACCCAGACATTTCATTGGTCTGATAAGAAAACTTATTACATGGAGCAGTCTTTGGAGAAAGATGTAGATGTATTTTTTCTGGGCATGTGATTTTTGTGCAAATTCCAATGCAAAATAATGCAGTAACCTTACATCTGGTAAAGGTCCCCAGAAACCATCTCTCAAACATATTTTGCCATGAGAAAAGGTGCTTCAATCTCTTGGTCAGCACTGTTTGGTAATAAAGGGTCAGTAATCAGATTGCTTCATATGTATTTGATATACAAAGGCCATGGGGCAAGGAAAATAACCTGGTTCTCTCATGCTAAGCATGAAGATGTGAACATGTTTTCCCTATTCAAACAGGAAAAGAGCTCCCGCCATTGTCCACGGTCTCCACCAGCCCTCCCAAGTGAAGCAGAGAGGTGCCTGTATAGCACTGAGATGGCTCACACCCCCAAAACACAGCCTTACAACACAGGGTGAGGGGCACCGAGAGCGGCACTCGTGTCGTTATTTGCAGCAACACCTCGGTGCTCCACCTGAGCCAAGTGCCGTGCATTGATTTGGGGCTGTATTATTCAACGTGGCTCTCCCATCTGCTCAGCTGTGCAGACTTGTGACTTCGACACCGGAGGTGCTGGAGCCGGGAGCCAGCAGCACAGCCAGCACAGAAGGTGAAAGAGCAAACGGGTGATACTCCACCTAGGATGCTTGCTGTGAATTCACTCTTTTTTTTTTTTCTCTTCTTTTCAGGAGTTCAGGAACATTTGCAGTACGCCTCAGTGACATTTCTGGGAATAATCCCCACTGAGCCTTGTCCCCACCACTGCTCAGAAAGTTTCTACCTTGCCTTATGTTTGGAAATCTGTGGCTAAGCAGCTTTACTTCACATAAGACTTGCATTAAGTGAGCTCCAACATCCCCAGAAGCAAATTTATTAATGCATTCTAGGTCGCTTCCCCAGACCATGTTTTCTTCCCCAGCCCTATCCAGTTGCTCTATGTAACAACGTGTTGCAGAGCAGCAAAACACCCTTGGCCTCTTTTTGTTTCCAATCAGAACAACTCTCTCAATTTCCTACTTAGCTCATGTCTGCCAAAAATGCAGCATGTACTCCAATGCTGGATAGAATAATACATGACCCAATTTACTAATACGATAGTTCAAATTAGAATTATAAATGTGGATCATAGCTGATGTCACTTCAATTCATGTTGTTCAGATATCATCAAAACAATGCATCTTCCGTGAAATAATTCAATATCCTCAAGTAGCATGAAAGGGACTATTTGCTTACAGCGTGCACCTCTCCTTTATTTTAATATGACATTAAATATGCACAGTTAAGCACTCAAAAGTCAGGAAATGAGAAATGCAAGGCTCATAAAGCTTTAACTCTGCCTCCTCGAGGATATTAATTATGTTGTCATCTTTTATCAGATCATTGCATACTGTTTCTTAAATACTGTTTTTCTGCAACCTTTTGTATGTTTATGCATTCCAGAAGAGCCCGAGATCGCGCTGTGAAAGACCACAGCAATTCAGAATGATAAGAGGACAGATTGAGGGATTCGTGTTTAAATTCTGCTTTTGACTTCCTTGGCTTCCCAGAGCTAAAATGTACAACTCAAAATGCTAAAACACAGCTTCATTTCGCTGTTGTTCATCTTGAGGTAGAAGCAGCATGCCCCATGCATGCAATCTGTCACTGCCTGATCTAAAAAAATCCAGGCGCTGCTAGAGCTCAAGGAGCATTTGGACAGTGCTCTCAGACATAGGGTTTGAGTTGCCATGTGTGGGACTGGGGCTGGACTCCATCCCTGTGGGCTCCTTCCAACTTGGAACAGTCCATGACTCTATGAAGATTCGCTTCCAGGTTTCCCTGAAAACAGAATTCAGTCATCTCAGAACCAGCTATGACCTCACCTTCTCTTTCACTGTTACAGTGGAAGGACAAGACAGTAAAGGGAGTTCTCATAAGTTATTGGACTCTTAACTCTCTTGCTGACAATCTTTTTAGTGACTGCTCTGCAGCTCCTTTTTTGCTACGGTGCTGTTTGGCTCACAGCTTGAGGCAAAATAACTTCTTACTTCATCTAGGTTGATCTTTTTCTTTTAGGAAAACTAATGGAACTGAAAATAGGCCTCCAACCATACTCACACTGCATCTAAATTGTCCCACAGAAACATGTAGCTTAGTGGGTAGTAACACTGATAGGAGAGTGGTTGGACTAAATCTTGTAGGTCCTCTGCAACCTTGATTCTATGACCCTTGGAAACATCTACGAGACAGCATACCCCAACCACGCAAACTAAGACACTTTTGTTTTCCTTTAAGAATGCAGAAGCAACTTCCTCACTTTTTACTCTGGGGACAAGGGGTCTCAGACAGAAAAGCATTCCTCAGAGAATTCGCCTGAACCAAACTGCTGTCTGGAGCACACCTGAAGAATCACTGAATCATAGAATGGTTGGGTTGGAAGGGACCTCAAGGATCATGAAGCTCCAACCCCCTGCCACACGCAGGGCCACCAACCTCCCCATTTCATACCAGCCCAGGCTGCCCAGGGCCCCATCCAACCTGGCCTTGAACACCTCCAGGGATGGATGGGGCATCCACAGCCTCTCTGGGCAGTTGTCCCAGCACCTCACCATTCTCATAGTAAAGAATTTCCCCCTGACATCCATCCTAAATCTTCCCTCCTTCAACTTACAACCATTTCCCCTTGTCCTGCCACTGTCTACCCTTGTAAAGAGTTGAGGCTGAAGCATCCAGGCTATCCTAGAATAGCAAATCAGGTTGGTTATGGAATGCCCCAAGAAACCCTCAGTCACTTCTGGCTGCTCATGAATGAGACCACAGACTATGGAACTGGTAGCCTGCACAGTGTGGACACTTGTAACTTTGAAAGCTGACTCCAGAAAAGATGAAAGTTCAAAATCTACAGTTGGCCTTCGCTTGTAGCTGGCAGGACTCTGATCTGGGGGGCTGACTTATCAGCTAAGAGACCACCAACCAACTCAGATTCATCACCTAACAGCAAGGGGACCATTCCAGGCTGGATTGGGTGTCTCCCCATGATAGAGATATTCTCTGATAAACAGACTGTCCCACAAACTACTATCTGGATCTTTGCCATCTTCTCCTCTGCTCTGTGGAGGCACTATAAATCTGAACATGCAGACTCACTGAAAGAGCCTTCCCATTCCCTAATTATTTCTAGCAGAACTTTCTATCAGCAGAGGGGTGGCCAGCAGGGACAGAGAGGTGATTGTCCCTCTCTACCCTGCTCTTGTGAGCAGAGTATCTGGAGCACTGTGTCCAGGTCTGGAGCCCCCAGTACAAGAAAGACAGGGAGCTGTTGGAGAGGGTGCAGAGGAGCCACGAAGATGATCAGGGGGCTGGAGCACCTCCCCTACAAAGACAGGCTGAGCTGGGAGCTGGAATTGTTCAGCCTGGAGAAAATGCTGCAGGGTGACCTCATGGCAGCCTTTCAGTACCTAAAGGGAGCCTACAAACAGGAGGGGAATCAACTCTTTGAAAGGGTTGATAACTGCAGGACGAGGGGAAATGGTTTGAAGTTGAGGGAGGGAAGATTTAGGCTGGATGTCAGGGGGAAGTTCCTTACTATGAGAGTGGTGAGGTGCTGGAACAGCTGCCCAGAGAGGCTGTGGATGCCCCATCCATCCCTGGAGGTGTTCAAGGCCAGGTTGGATGGGGCCCTGGGCAGCCTGGGATGGTATGAAATGGGGAGGTTGGTGGCCCTGCCTGTGGCAGGGGGTTGGAGATTGGTGATCCTTGAGGTCCCTTCCAACCCTGGCCATTTGTGATTCTGTAATAGATCAATCTAAATAACAAGTCCACTGGAAACCACCCTCCTTGTCATCCTAAATATGACATTGTACAATCGACACCCAAATACAGTGTTACTGGTAACATGTGCCCAGCAGAATCACTCGCAGCAAGCTAGGCTGGAAGTACCCAAGGCAATGCATCTCAGCAAGATAACAGTGTTATTTTCTCCTATGGCAAGGCTGCCTGCTTTTGACCTTGTCTGAGGTTCCTGCTGCTTTTTCTTTCTTTTTTTGGCTTCTCACTCCTTGCATGCAACTTGGCAAAACATGCCAAGGCAGTAAGACCAGAGTACACACGGAGGAATCCCAGCAGATGACTCTACCTCTCTAGGACAACACCTGGGTTTGAGGGTCATGTATAGTACAGAAACATATGGAAATAGGGTAAGAAGTGGCTGCTGAGTTCCCCCAGAAGAGTTTGTGGCAACAGGTCAGACACTGCATGAGTACTTTTTCATGCTTGTGTCTCTAGGATGGGCCAGGCAGAGGATCCAGCCTTTGGGTCTCTACTGTGAAAGCAGAGGTGCCTCTGGCTAACACCATCCCATAGGCAGTTCCTAGGAGTTCTTGAAAAAAGCAGAGATCCCCTAAAGCCACCACTGACTGCTGCTCAAGCTAATAAGGGCCAGCCCTATTAGTAGGAACAGATTTTCACTTTCTAGAACAAAGATGATGATGAATCTGAATCCACAGACAAAGCAACCTTTAGAGAACAGCAATTACAAGTAAGCACTTTCCTGTTTCCTAAGAGCACATACTCATAATGAACCTCACTCTATGAGATTAATAAGCCAGAGGCATGTGTCTGTCAGACTCAATACTAAGTAACAGCAAAAGCACTTAGCTCGTCAAGAAATAAAGGTACTGCATGAAAGCTTTTCAGTTGAGAAATACTGTGTATATATATAGTAACAAGTGTTAGCAAGCAACAAGCATAGCACAAAGGAGAGGAAGACGAAGGGAGAAGAAGACATGCTGGCGAACAAAAAATAAGAAATGTAAAGCACAATCAAAAGAATGGAGAAGGAATAGAGTAGAACAGATCTGAGTCCTTATATCACACTTTCCCATAGGTAATCCCTCAAGAGCAAAGAGAGCTAGGTACATCAGGAGGAAACTCTCTTTCAAATTAGAAAAAGAAAGAGAAGTGAACAAGAAGTTCTCATTCGGATGTTTTTTCATTCATTTAATCCCTTCCATGTCCTCAGAAGAAAAGCAGAGCTTGCCGGCCCACAGCTCAGCACGGTGCCCCTATGGTGGCCAACAGCTCAACCTCTGACACACACAGAAAAAACAACAGGATCCATCATGTGTATGGCCACTTGAGCTCCCCTGGATACCTTTTGTTCTCCTTCCCAAACCACCAGTGTCATTGTCAGAGTTACAGGGCTATTTCTGAATCTAAGGATTCCCTTACCACACTTTGGCCTGATGCTGCATGCCTTGCTTTTTTTTTTTTTTTCTTTTCTTTCCTTCTCTTTCCCCTTTTTATTTTTTTTTTGAAGATGATTAAGAGAAGCACTGCTAACTCTCTTGTGTTATTAGAAGAGGAATAAAATCTGCTTCTTTAGTTCCTTATGCATCAGTGATGCTTCAGGTCACCAGAGAAAGAAGCTAAGCCCCATCTGACCTGGGCACTACACCATGCCCAGCCATAAGACTGCAAGCACAACACCGGAAGGAGCCATAAACAAAAATCACCCACAGATACACAGCTCCCAATGTACTGTGTGCCACCCATTGAAATGGATCCTTCTCATCGCCAAAGCAGACCAAGATAAATCATGAAACATTTCATAATGATGTGTTTGGTGGTAAGAAGCAATGGCTGTAGGTTAAAGGAACCACTGGTAGATCAGCACAGCAAGAAAAGCTCCATTTCACACCAAGAAAAGGTGTGAGATGGATGGAGTGCTTGTCGGTCTTTAACCAGGAGGTGGAAGGGTGATCCACCTTCAGGCTGGGTAAGAGAAGAGCAGTATGGGCTCAGCAGCCCCATGGGAAGGCAGTAAATAGGAGGGCCAGAGCATTATAGGTAATTGTTCACAGTGCTGCTAACTGCCTCCAAACACGAGCACAGTACAACTTCCATCTGAAGCAAGTGCTCCAGATTAACTATTACTCACTATCACCCAATTACCATTTGAGAAGCTAATTGGTGCTGCACACATGGCTTAAATGAAATGGCTGAGACAGAGATCCCTCCATTAACAGAGCAGTAAAACAAACCAGATAAAGAACTGTAAGCCTGACTTCTTCACAGTGTTTGGGGAGTTCAGCATGCATTAGATGCAGTGGCTGCATAAAAAGAACGAGACTACAGTACAGGTGCTCTTAGGATGAAGTCATAACTTCATTCTGTGATGGTACAAGATTTCACTGTGCAGTAGTGGGAACATCTCATCTTTATCCTCAGACTGAGTTTCTGTACAGACTGGGAAAGAACTGTATGCTTTACTCTTGCTGGGAACAGAAAGGGCTCTTTTCAGGAAAGCCATGTAACTTACAGTCTTTGAAAATTAAATATTAATACTTAACTTCTATCTCTGTTTTCTTCTCTAGTGACTACTCAAGGCACGATCCCATTCCCACTGACATCCATGGGAGCTGAGCTGCTCCTTACAGAGCACCTCTACAGGGTTGGCAAAATTAATCCATTTTTTCCCCCTTCCTTTGGCTTTCTCCTCATTGAATATTTAAGGAATATACCACACGGAGAAAGCAGCAGCTCCCCACCCTCGTGCTGAACTTTGAGGTGCCATTAAGAATGATGCCCAAACGTTTCTGCAGCGTGAGCCTTGAACCCCGACAAAGAGCTGCAATTTATGGTTGGTAAATTATAAATGAGGGAAACTGCTTGCATGGTTGTAGGAATGGCTGTCGGCATCTGGCAGCCAGGTGAAGTCAAAAGCAGTTAGATGCTCCAAATATGACTTCCCTACAAGGCAGCTGCGTGGCCGATGCAAATGTTTGGCTCCTGAAGGGGTGGGCTGGGTGCCATCGCACATAAGGTGACCTGTCCTATGGTTGACTTTAAGTAAGCGTAGATATGTGCATTAAGATTAACTGCATTACAGCAAGCTTTCAGGGAGTTTAACATCACCATGACAACCCTGTTTTTATATGCAAGATGATGATATATATAGCAGCAAGGGTACGCGCGGCTCTCGTCAGGATAATGAGGAGTGATGGGTCTCTGCCCCGAGGAGCTTACAAACAGAACTGGGCACAACAGGGCAGATCATGAGCACCAAGAGCAGCTACGAGGGCATGCACAAGGGTGCAAAACAGACCACAAGCATTTTCTGCAACCATCTGAAAACTCAGCCAGACCAAACTGCGGTATGCAGATGTGATTTCTTATCTCTCACCAGGACAAAAAAAAAAAAAAATCAGAAAAAATCCCCTCTTTCTTCCTCCAAATAGTGCTGATCAATGACATTTGTCTCCCCCAAGCAGCTGAGTCTTGCAGCATGCCCCGAAGCCTTCCCATTCCCAACAGGAAGGTCCGGATGGAGGATCTTGAAGCAAAGGGAAACTGCGTTGCCTGCAGCTCTCTTCCAAAAGATGCAAAGACATGGGAGTTCCATGGGGAGACGCTCCCATGGGAGCTGCTCTCTGCCCAGCTTCACAGCACAGTTCCAGGAGGTTATCTCCCAGGCAGGGAAAACCCTGGGCTATTCCAGTAATTTATACCTGAGCTCAGCTGAACGAAGTGGATCCGAAATTGTCACCGTCTGTTGAACAAACTGTGTTGAACTGTTGAACAAAGGGATATTTTCGCATCTGGCAATACACAACAGAGGCCCCATACGAGCATCTGTGCAAAGCTGGGATTTGTAATTGGGTTTCATAGCAAGCATTTCTCCTGCTATTTCACGGCTCCAAGTACATCTATTACCCAGTCAAATTTCAGCCAAAACACTACGCTTGCTAATACTACATGGAAAGGTAATTTAATAATATATCTTTTCTTTTGGCTGCAAAGGATTGTTACAAGAAACCCCCTTCTGTGGGGAAATCCCACTCTTTGTGCTCACTCCTTCCTACATTTCACAAAATGCACCTGAGAGCACTCAGTGGCTCAGAGGACAGATGATATGACACAGCTCGCATCCATCCTATTCACCTCTCTGAGGCCCTAATGACAGTTTTCCACGTATGCATCACATGCTGGGAATGGTTCTCGGCCTGGGGGTTGGATTGTACAGCCAACAAGTGCCCAGCATGGACAAAGGAGCTCCTGTGCCCACAAGCAGTACACGTGAGAAGAGATCCTGGCTGTATTTATGCACTAATTTACACTGGGCTTACTTCACACTCCTCACACACCAACGGTTTCTGGATCCTGGAAATAATACTATCTTAACTCCTCCAGATGTTGTCTTTTCTGGTGTTACTTATTCCAGTTGTGTTAAAGCACTGAACTATTGCCCCACTGGGGGGAAAAAATGGGAGCAAAGCCATGTGAAAATGCAGCCATTGCTTTCACCTGTACTCAAGGATGTGGTCTGCTTTCCATTTCCACGTACATATCTCTGTATCCAGGCAGCTTTACTTCCCATCTGCCGTCAGGAGCTGTGCTTCAGAGAATGACTGCAGTTTAAGATGGCTGCATTCAGTGAAAGGAAAACACACACTGTGTCCTAACCTTCTCATTGGACTTTTGTCCTTTTTCTCTCATCTGAAAGCAAAGACCTTCGTTCTGAAATGATGCAGTTGCCATGGACTTGTGAACAGACGCACAGAGCTATGAAAGGAGTGTGCTCGAGCTCCACCAGAACTCCTTTTTTTTGGATGAAGAAACTACAAAGGGGACTCTGAGCCCTGTGTTACAGAGCAACTGATCTCAGGGATGTTTGTGCACCTGCTTACTTTCTGTACGAGAAAAGGAGAAAGCTTTTATTCCCCTCTGAGGTTCCCAACAACAAGCACAGAGACATCTGCCAAACCTCCCACATCTCTACTCATGATTGCTGTAAAACCTTGGGCTGCAAAGAGTTCTATAAGGTTCACAGCCAGGTCTGCCCAGCCCTTCAACCTGATCATACGCACCACACTAAACTTAATATGTTTTACTGCACTGCAGGTGCAGGTTGAAGAGGCAACGATTCAAAACGCACATCTGACTGCAACACGGAAACAGCTCCTGAGAGAGGGAGAAAGTCTTCAGAACGGCTTCTTGATTCATTAGAAACAACACCAAGGTTGACACAACCCCCACATTTCATCCCACCCGTAGATTCATTACCAGCAGAAAAGGGATGTGGGCTCTGAGGAGCTGGATTCCTGCCCCCACCTCCCTTCCTTCCCCACAAAGCCTCTTGCTGGATTGTATCTGTAACTTCAGCAACAGCTTGAATTACCGTGTGACTTGACAAGGTGATTTATCATTGCTTGTTGCATTTCTTCTCTGAACATCCCAAGTAGATGATATTATGATAAAAAGGGGAAAGAATAAGATGCAGTCGTCGTACATGACAAAAGCTCATTACTGGGGCATTGCAAAAAAAAAGGAAAAGACGATTTGGGGCAGATAATGACATCCAGTGCTAAAGATGTTAAAAAAAAAAAAGAGAGAGAAACAAGAAATCCAGGCAACTGGATAAACAGAGTCCTTATTATACAAATAAGCCTGGGAAGGACCTCTAAGCCATCCTTCCATCCACGGGCAGGCTCAGCTTTACCTATGTCAGTTCCAACAGATGTTTGTAAATGATCGTCCGCAGTAACAACAGAGCGCCACGCTAAGGAACCGTTTGCAGAAACATCCCCAGAATTATGAAGAGCCACACACTGTGCCCTAACTGCTGATTAAACTAAATTTAAGGAGGAAGGAACAGCTTGCCATATTCCAAAGGAATAAAAACCCCTTGGTGAAAAAGAAAGAGCTGACTACATGCATTCGGGGGCTTGGGAAGGGGGACGAGGAGAGAACGTATTTGCTTTCTCTCCAGAAGTGTCTCTGCATTGGATTGTTATCCTCCTCTGAGCTTGCTTTGAGACAGCATATGCTCATTACACCAGCTTGCAGCAGTAGTTAAAGATAATAATACTGAATAACTGAGTCCTATATACAATATTAAAATATTTCCCTGTCTTACACATCCCTTTAGAAGAACTTCAAAATACCAGGTATAAATACAAGAATTCTGGAAATGTATTTTGTTAGAATAATAGGAGTTGGAAGGAAAGGTGGACTTGATCTTAGATTTCTGTGGTTTGACTTATTTATAGAATCATAGAATCCTTGGAGATGGAAGAGACCTCTAAAGGCCATTTAGTCCAACTGCCCTGCAATGAACAGGGCCACCACAGCTAGATCAGGTTGCCCAGGGCCTGATCCAGCCTCACCTTGAAAGACTCCAGGGATGGGGAACCAAACACATCTGTGGGCAACCTGTGCCAGCGCCTCACCACCCTCACTGTAAAAGACTTCTTCCTTGTATCTAGCTTAAAGGAAAAAATACACACACACACATATATATAATACCCACCTATCTATCTATCTATCTATCTATCTATCTACCTATCTATATCTATATCTATATCTATATCTATATCTATATCTATCTAACATATTTATTTTAGGCATCGGTGTGAAAGCAAGTTCCAGCTTTATCCATTAGATCAGAAACAAGCACAATGGCCTTCCTATTATGACCCTGACAGACAACTTGTGTCTATCTATTATGAAAGGCTGGGAGATTATAGAATTCCATGTGAAGATGTTTAAAACCTGTACAGAAGAAGAGTGGGTATAGACTCTTCTTTTAGTGCTTAGTGCATAGACCAGTAGGGAGAGAAAAATAGTACTTTTCTGAGCCAGTGGTGAGCTGGAACGAAAGAAAACTAGCCCACAGCCCCACAAGCTAACCACAAGGCGTGATGCACATGAATCACAGCATTATAGAATTATTAGGGTTGGAAAAGACCACTGTCAACCCATCACCACCATTCCCATGAGCAGCAGCACCTCCTGAAGGCAAAGGAACTGAGCCACCAACATTTCCTGCAGTCAGCAGGTGTTTAGGCAGTTCTGCTGCAGAGAAAACAATTTTCTGCGATTTGAGTCAGCAAAGAGCTGCAGTACAGTGAATGCTGTGTCCCAGTCACTCCAAAAATACATGCTGAGGCTTTGCAATAGGTACTCAGAAGCACAGAAATTTCAGTAGTCATTTATGGCCCTACATCTAGAAAATACTTCTAGTGCAGTGTTGTGTTAATACAGAATATATATATGTGTATATAAACTTCCTCCTGCATTTTATTTATCCATCTGGCCCTAAGTGATCTTATTTTGGAGCATTTCAAAAAGGGGCAAAGACCTAGTCTACACATTGGAGATGAACTGCCACAGCCCCCATAACCAACAATAAACCCCAAGAGGAAAGGATATCAGGGGGAAGTTCTCTCCTATGAGAGTGCTGGAACAGCTGCCCAGAGAGGTTGCGGATGCCCCATCCCTGGAGGTTTTCAAGGCCAGGTTGGATTGGGCCCTGGGCAGCCTGGTCTAGTATGAAATGTGGAGGTTGGGGGGTTGAGGCTTGTTGATCCTTGAGGTCCCTTCCAACTCAAGCCATTCTATGACTCTATGAGAAGCCATTTCCAAACGTCAGCTTGGTCCCTGGCTCTCAGACTGCATCTGGGGCAGCAGTGAGAACACCAATTAAACTGGCCAGAACTGTGTCAAAGACTCTGCTAAAAACCTCAGGCCAACATCTGAGCCCATGTTCTGGCTGTACTTAGAGTACTAATAGAGATGTCAGTTATCAGGCTCCAGCTAAAGCTGACCAAAGTGCTGTGCATTTGTGAACGCCAGCTCTGCCGGGATGTGCTGCTGGGGTTGGTTCACACATGGGCTCAGCTCATCGCAGTTGGAAGTCACTGATCCTTCTCACCAGCTAGCTCGGCTCATTCAGGTCTTCATGCCCGTTTCATTGAAAGTGGATTGCCAGCATGTTCCACATATGCTAATCATAATTAAAGCCTTTTTTTTTTTTTTGCCAATTAAACCCTTTGTCTAATATGCCTGAATCTGGTCAAATCTCAGCATACTGCAGAGAGATCCATCTGCAATTGGTCGGTACACTTCCTGTGTGAATGCAGCTCTCACGAGTTTGATTTCTTTTCCTTGCATTACATTCAAGGGAGTGTCAGGCTGGATATTAGGAAACATTTATTCACAGAAAGAGTGGTGGTGCAGCGGCACAGCTGCCCAGGGAGGTGGTGGGGTCACCATCTCTGGAGGTGTTCCAGAACCGTGGTGATGCGGCACTGAGGGATGTGGGCAGTGGACATGGTGAGGTAGGTTGGGGTTGGACCTGGGGATCTTAGAGGTCACGTCCTCAGGCTTTTCTCCACTGTTTAACTGCAGGTGACTTGAGTTCTTATCCCTGTTAATAGGAATGGAATCAAAATGTCTTAATTACATAATGTGCCTAAATTAAAATACCAAAGTCATGAACAAAACCAGTTTCGGAAAAGCCAGAGGGAACCGTGTCCTTTAATCAGCTGTTTTATTAATAATGCAATAAATTCTCTCTAAGTCCTCTCAGTGCTCATGACTCTTTGATAGAAGATTTTGCTGGAGGGGTGTGAAAGGATCATGTGCTCAGCAATCCAAACTAGGCTTTGGGCACTAAATGGACTCTAACAGGAAAACAGTAAAACCAGGCTTTGTGTCACCTTCAGGATAGAGATTGTTAAGCCAAACATAAATAAATAATTGCAAAAAAAAACCCATGTGAAACAAAATCATAACATAAACACATCATGGGAGCTAGATTCTGTTTTGCTTTCTGAGCAGCATATTTCCAGGGGCTTTCACAGAGCACTTCTGATTTGCCCTAATTAGAGTGAGATTAGGATGCGGCCATGTCTAAGTCTGTTTGGTCAGGATCATGTAGGAAAGGAAATGGAAAAAAGTATGAAGAAAGCACTCATCTAAAAGCTTACTATGCATACACCTGCTTATCAATAGGTTTACTATAGCAACCATTAGAGCAACAGCATCACTGCACAGAACTGTGAGAATTCATGGTGTTTTCTTTGGAAAATGAATTTTGTCAGAAAATCAAAACTCAATGTGAAACCTGCATTTTATTAAACTATTCTAGCTTTCCTAAGAAATCACTGATTTTAACTGCATTTTAGGATTCTTCTGGCCTCCTGCATGCATGAGAATAAAGTGCACCTTTGCTTATCTCTTCTTCTGCACCATTTTTTCCTCCTTTACAATTAAAAATTAATGCCAAAGAAATAAAGTTAACAGTGAAACACTGACAAAATCATCAAAGAACTACATTATGATAAATCACGGGGCAAAATGGGGAGAAAAAGAAGTTAAAGGCATGATGAAATGTAGAAAATGATGTTGCAACATTTTAATGAAAAAACCGTAACAAGATTTCACTGCTGTAAAAACATAAATTTAGAATTCCAATGTTCTCAGAACTTCTCCCTCCTTTGTTTTTCCCAAATAACTTAACTGAGAGCTCATGGATCAAAACACTTATATTTAAGAATGTACTGAATACACAGAAAAGATATTCAGAAATACTGAAGATTTCTGATCATCTCTGATTATTTCCAATCATCCTCAGGTTTTTGGCTGAGAATGGTCTCTTCCTACTGTTAAACTGATGTATTTACTTTGCTTCAGAAATGCAATGGCCTCAGAAGTGTAGCATAATCATAGAATCATAGAATGGTTTGCCTTGGAAGGGGCCTTTAAGATCACCCAGTCCCAAACCCCTGCTACAGGCATGGACACCTCCCTCTAGACCAGGTTGCTCACAGCCCCATCCAGGCTGGCCTTCAATGCCTCCAGGGAGGGGGCATCCACAACCATGCTGGGCAAATGTGCCATAGTTCTGTTTAAACCTTACAAAGCAGGTTCTCCAGAAGAATTATCTGGTCTTCTGTTGAAAATTTCTAACAAATCCAACATTTCTCCTCAGAAATTGCCTTGAGGGCCACCACCATCATTACGGGCTTGGGGTGCACAAGAAGGGGTAGAGAACTGGGATCATTCAACCTCAGGAATGGCTGATGGGAGATCTTACTGTTTTCTTGAACTACCTAAGAAGGGTAGACAGAAGATGAAAGAACTCCTTCACAGGTACAAAGTGGAAGGATAAGAGGAAACGGGCAAAAGCTGGAAGATGGGAAATTCCATTTAGGCATAAAGAAAGGAGCATTTTCACCACGAAAGTGAAACAGGGCACCAGAGAGGCTGTGGAACATCCAAGTTTGGAGACCTTCCAAATTCAACTGAACACAGCCATGAGTGACATGATCTAAGGTGGACCTGTTCTGAGCATGGATCAGAGATCTTTTTCCAGACTGAATTATTCTGGGTTTCTACAGTCTTAATGTTCAGCTGTCTTTGCTATCAGGAAATACCACGTTAGATATTGCCCAATGAGGACTTCCTACCAATGTCTCTTCCCATATCTTTCTCAAAAGGCTGAAATGTCCCATGTGTGAGATCTAATCCATGGTTAAGCATTTGAGAATAATGATAAAATTACCTATTTTCTCAGCTCTCCTTTTTGGTAAGTTGGAACAACGAGCTTCAAAACCTTTGGCTTACAATCATTGACTGCTCTTTGTTTCTCTCTGACAAACCACTGCCATTACTTTCACACCCACATAGGATATCAGCAACTACTTTAAAACCACATGAAAAGATGAGAACTTTTATCTTTCTCTACTCGAAACATCTCTCACACTCCATCCATTACCCTTGTATCAGACATAAGTTTGCTGCACTAAAGCAGCATTTTTTAGCTTATTTTTTCCAGGAGATTGTCTCCATAACCTGCCTTCCTCATCAAAGCAAACTTTATATGACATCTGCTCTACTCGTTCAGAGAAGGTCAAGCTCTGTCAGGTATGAACAGCACAGAACCTCTTAGAACCAAGTTGAAATTTAGTCCACAGCCCTTGTTTGCAGCACGAGTTGAACATTTTCTGAATTCCATCCGTCCCACTGACAGCATGTTGAACAGTATGCAGTCTCTCAGACTATGCATTTCTCAGAGGGAGATGAACTAATGGCTCTTTTCAGTCTTCAGAACATTTTCTTCTACAGATAGCAGAAATGCCGCCTAAGGTGAGGAAGGTAAGCAAGTTTGCATCAGGCATGAAAATACATGCTGGGAAAGTTCTCAACTGCCTTCTCACTGGGAAATGGTGAGAAGTCAAAAAGTCACATTGAACTCTTCAGAAAGCAATTTCAGTCACCCCCCTGATTTCTATAGCCACCTTTCTGCTCAGTTTTCAGATGCAAACACACACGGTGACTACAGGAGTCATGGTGCAGGTCATCCCACCTCTGCCTGGTGCAGGTTGTTGTTTGACTTTTTGTCCTTCACTGATCCTTTCTCAATCATTTTTATGAACATTTCTACTGACTGCTTCTCAGCACTATTGCTGCTCCCATGCCTAAATCTGATCTCCTTGCTCACTTGCTTCACTGTTCCTTGCTCAAGTATTTTCTATTTTAGGTGTATAAATGGGCAATATATAAATGGGCAAAAGGACCTCAAATTAATTCTGATGGCTTTTTCTTTTTTTTTTTTTTTTCCCGACAGAATGGAAGAGTCCATTTATATCAAGATAGAAATGATCTTCCTAATAATTACATCCTTTGATGCTCTTCCTTCAAAAATGATATAATACTGATGACAACACAGTCTGAACATCTTCTATGAACTAATTTGGGCACAACACCAAGCACAGAATGTTTGCTCACTCTGCGTTTTCTTCAGGAGATTTCATTTCATCCACCTACCATTCCTGTGTTTCCTTGGTTTCCTAAAAATAAACAGCACAGAGATTACGGCCACTAATATTTATATCTCAAATATTTTTGTTTATAAATTTCTTGGGGCTTTAAACACTTGAAGATATTTAAAGAAAGAACTGAAAATTTGATGTCTAATCTTCTGTGAATATTTCAGTCCCTCAAGCTAAAAAATGCTACGAAAATACACTCACTTGCACAATTTTTTGCCATATAAATGATTCCTTAAAGGAGAGAAATCAAAGACATTGAAAGTCAAAAAGAAATTGTTTAAAAAACTTGGAGGTAGTTGGGTTCAGCTTACACTAAAAAGTCCAGAACAAGTGAATCATTGACCCCCTCAAAAAAAACTTAGTTTTTGCTAGATGCCATTGGAGTACCTCTTTCTTTTTCTGCAGGGCTGCATGATGCCTGACAATTCCCATGGCTTCCTGGAGGCTTTCAATAAAAGGACAGATGCAGCACATAAGGACATGGCTTAGTGAGCACGGCGGTGATGAGCTGGCGGTTGGACTAGATGACCTTAACAATCTTTTCCAACCTTAAAGATTCCATGATTCTATGATTTCCGGGAGCAGCATTTTGTAGTGGTCAAACACCAACTTAGAAGAAACCACAAGATTTGCCAATACAGTTTACCTGTAAATGCAAATCACAGAACATGCACCTGTACGAAGGCACCTTAAATAGCTTTAAACTAGCTGCTTTTCCTACTAGAAGCAGGCTGGATGTGCAGGCATGAAGTTCAAGTCAGCAATTTTTCCTCTTCAGAATCCTTCTGAATGTCATTTGGGTATCAACATGCTCCACTAATCTTTCTGGAGCTCCTGTAAAGACCTATCTATCAGCTTGAACCTCACCACGCTCAAGTCCTGACTGAGGGCATTTTCTTGAGTTTTATCAGCAGTTTTATCATACACTATACTTGGTGTGACCTTCAGGAGACAAAGCAATGAAGAAAATTCACTGAATACCTCTACTAATGGATCTCTTTGTTATCCTGTGTTCCCACCATCCGTTTCTTGAAAATACTTCTTCTCTCTCATCTTATTCATGAATCATAAGTGGCTTTGGAGACAGGACAATCTTGCTGTTACACATCAGCACAACACTTTCCTTAAGTGGCTTTGGGGCTTATAGTGGCTACTAAAATACAAGTACATAAATAATGCAGAAAGCTCCCAAAACAGAGTCTGGGTCCTTGCCCAGTTCTGAGCAAACCACCATGTGTGAGATTCAGGCTGCTTCAAGCTCCAGCCTTGACTGTACAACGCCTAAAATGCAGGTGCCTGGCACCAATTCAGTGTATTGCAATTAAGCACTCTACAGATAATGCAGAGACCCATGCTACCATCTATACCAGCACACAAAATATGCCAGGTACCGTTTGCTGGCCTTGAAGCCTCATTGATGCCACTGTCATACTTCCCAGACATATTGGTGGCAACCCAGCTGCCAACTGCCAACTTGCCTGCCCAAGCTATGTAACCACGTTCAACCACTGTTAGCAGAGTTTCAGTTGGACTAAAATAGGCAAGCTGCACCAGGAACCCTTACAACATCTTGGTGGTGTGAAGCTGAACCTTCCAATGCAAGCACCCATGTCATAATTCTACTTGCCTCTTCAACAAAATAGCACCAACCTATCCTTTGGTGCTTCTACAGAATTATTTATAGTTACCATACTGGACACTCCATGCACAAAGTTGGGTCTATCCACCTGACTTAAAGCTTAAGCATTTGAATGAGATCTTCACATGACCAGTGTCCAACCTGAGGACAAATATCTTTACTGAAGGGGGCTCTGGCAGAAGAAAAATCTACTTTGCAGTTTCTGCTCCACGTTACAGGCTTAAGCATTTCGCACGGGAAACCAGATGGAGAAAAAATAAACAACAAACAGGAACCCAAAATAGCAGGTGAAATATATTCCAGTAGGATTAATCTAAAATGCAGACGTGTAGTTTTAGCTAGCTCTTGAGGTTCAGGAGGGAGAAAGATAGGAAAATTTGTCATTGAGGTATTCTGAGTACAGATCTCTTCTAAGATGGGTTGAGTTGTCCTTGGAGATCTGGTCTCTCTCCATTGATAATACAGAACCTACATGCCAAGTATAGGTTAAGGCTGTTAATTTTGCTAAAGCAAAATAAGGGTAATCTCCCTCTGAGTGCTTAAGTAATCAAGCTGACATGCTTCTGGCCCCAAACATATGTTCCATCTGAGTTTACAGATCCTGGAGGAGATGCTGCTGGAAAGAATTCCTTCTCGGTATTTAGCATGTATTAGGCACTGCAGATAAGCAGTCTGACTCTCACTGGGCACCTTGGGTCTGCATGCAGACATGTCAGTTTTGTGATGATTCCATTTGAAGGAATTAATTTACTATTAAAGGGTGGATATTGCTCCAAGTACTCCTTTCCGAGAGACACATCACTCATGGAAGATGAGAAGACTGAGACTGCTATTACAATCCATGCTTGAAAATGCACCCATAGTCCCCTTAATTAGGAACTAAGCACATTGAAAATTCATCCCTTGGTCTGGAATTCCAATGCATTTATATGGAATCTATGCTCCTTTACAATGAATTTATATGGAATCCATGTTCCTTTACTTTCCACTGCTAAAGGCAACCCATGTGTTACTGTAAATGCATCTGCACTACTCACAACTTCTTCAGCCATTTGTAAAATATTGACTAAAAGAAATCTTTATACCTTTTTTAGGGCTTGAGAGATCTTAGAACTGTGTGGAAGGTTTGTGGGAGAAGTGAGAAACAAGTTAAGGTCTGTTGGTGACATCCAAACCTTTCATAACAGCCTGTAGGCTGGCTATGCTTCTGGACTTCTGTAAGCAGAAATACACCAGCCAGGAACAGAATCAAATGGATTCCTCTTTTATTGAGTAGGGTCTACAAGCAAGCATCACCTATGGAGACTTCCATTACATGTGTACAGCTGGAGGACTGCTTACGTTGTACAGAACTGCCAGATACCATGCATATCCCAAATCCTCCTAAGTGCTTAATATCAAATCACAGAACCATGGATGGAATCACAGAATCATATTCACAGAACTGTAGAATCAGAGAATGGCTTGGGTTGGAAGGGACCTTACCAATCCTCTAGTTCCAATGTCCTCACCATGGGCAGGGCTGCTAACCACTAAATCAGTAGAACGTGTTCTGCAATTTCAGTAAATCTATTGGTTTTCCTCTTAATGAATGGGATTAAGGAGTCAGGCAAATTAGCTCTCCGCTAATTTAGCACTCTGACTACAGCTGACCCATTCATTTGCAGCTAGTCATGAAAACCACACACACAAAACGCAGACCCAAGGCCAAAATACTCCATGAACTTGGGAATACTTAGAAGTGTTTGAAGACAGATCAGCTGAGGCCCAGGCAGCATTTGACTTGAGCAGAAGTAGCCAAGCACCACACGATGCAAAGAATCCTGTCCCAATCCCCCTGCTCCACTTTACCAGCCACTGTGAAATTGCTGCCATGTTAGGAAGATTGCATTTGCACGGCTCAAATTGTCAGTGTTATGGTCTCCATCCAGATCAGGTGAAGAGTAAATTAAAAACTCTACCTCTCCCCTCCTATCGCAGGCACATTTGGTATTTGTTTTTAATCCTGGCCGATTTTCAGTTCTCCAAAACCTGATGCAGAGAGTTACTTGATATTCCGAAGGCGTTATTTTAAGATGAAACAATGTAAATTCTGCTTCGGATGGCAGATGGCTGGCAGTTCACTGTTTGGCAAACCAACTGGTATGGTATGTTAGAAAGTCGGAGCAGCAGGTAGTACAGCTCAATTTGAAACGACCACAGATGCTCGGAGAGGCGCGGGGGAAGGGCGCAAGCTGGTCAGGAAATTAAGAACAGTAGTCAGAGCTCGGAGGGGAAAAAATAAAAAATAAAAAATTAAAAAATGTTGGTAATTAGCTGAAAGTTTTCTTCTTCCAATCAGCACTTTCTGGATGCGAGCTGTCAGAGACTGCAGTTCACACAAATAGCTCAGCACTCAGAGTGAGCTGGGTTTTGAGCTGTACCCAGACAACCTGGAAGCTTTAGCACTGCTCACAACCCACGTGAAGGGTGTGAGCGTATCAAAGCCTTGCACTGCTCTTTGCAGGGGGGATGAACTTTGTCCACATCATCCCTGTGAGCAACTATGGGATGTGGTGCTTGCAGCCTTGTTGCATGCTGATGGAGCACCCATTTCCTGCTAGCTCCCATAGACATTAACACTCACGCCATAACAGAGTAGCAGAATCCAAACTGTCACTTGGGAATTATCTCTAGTGTGTGGCAACTCCCAAACTGTGCTTGGGAAGTGTCTGAGAAATTCATCAGGGCTAAAACTGTGCCAGGCAGGCAGGGGTGAGAACAGTAGCACTGTAGTGCCCATCTGTGCCCTGACATTGCTTATCAGCACAGACACTGGCACGGGCTACATCCCAATAAGCTGCTCCAGACAGCCTCAAATGCATCTTCATCTCCACCTTCATCTCCACCTTCATCTCCACCTTCATCTCCACCTCCATCTCCATCTCCATCTCCATCTCCATCTCCATCTCCATCTCCA
>NW_024884966.1:4139951-4190193 GCF_019232065.1 Centrocercus urophasianus
CATCTCCACCTCCATCTCCAAGCCTAAGAGATGAATGCCTACAAACTCCCTCTATCCTTGCAGCAAAAAAAGCACCAAAGCCCTCCAGGCAAGATGCTGGCTCAGCTCTTTGCGAGACTGGATGTGGCTCTGGGCAGCCTGGTCTGCTGGTTGGCAACCCTTCACATAGCAGGGGAGTTGAAACTAGGGTCCTTTTCAACCCAGGCCATTCTATGATTCTATGATTCTATAAAGACTGGCTGGAAAGATGGAGGCTACACACATGGCACAGGGCTCATCATTAGGCTGCAACACAAAAAAATACCTGCAGGGGCCCTCCACCAGCCTCAGCCTAACTTCAACCTTTCCACATGCAAACACTAGAAAGTGGGGACTAAACTGCTTTTGGATGTGCCCAGACATTCTCCCTATCCTCAAATACAGAAGAAGCATTAAGGAAGAAGAGTCCCATATGGCTGTGTTTTTTTGCACTGCTACGATGCAATGGACTGACCCAATGTGCTAAAACTCCACATCCAGGTTCAGGTTTTCATGCAGAATCATTTCCAGCCTTGAGACTTCCTCCAGGTACTTTTTTCAACCAGGACAGTGCTGGCTGCTGTGTACTTGTGGGTGCTCATGAGCTCTGAGTGGTGTCCATTTAAGAAGTTCCACTCTGAACCAAGCGTATTGAGAATGTTACAATTAAGCAATCAGCAATAAGCATCAGGTATTGCCACAGCTGGAGCTGCACCTGTACACCCCCTCAGATGGTGCACATGTAAAGATGTCCCAGATTCAATTCTGGACCAACTCCTGAACTCAACAGAGTTATTCTTAGGAGAATTTGGTTTCTGGTGTGGTTCTGCTGTTACCTGCTATCTCAGCTATCACAGACTGCCCCACAATCCCGTTTTGTTTATATATACAAAACATGGGAAGTGTCCCTTCACTGTATGCTTGCTCTGTTTAAAATGATCTTAATCAGCTTTAAATGATCTTCCTTCTCTCCAAGGTATGTAATTTAATATTTTAGTGAGCAGCATTGTACTGCACAGAGCTCCACAGCCCCTTTATGCAGACAATTCATGGAAATGAAGCAGTTAAATACAAAAGCAATATACCTGTGAACGCGTGCAAATTGCAGACTGGCAGATGAAGCAATTAAATACACAGTTAATTCATATGAAAAAAGAAATGCAGGAGAGCTGTTTATTTCCTCAGATGTACGTTGTTATTCCATAGCACTGCACATGTAGAAAACTGCATAGGAATGCTGTCTTGTTTTGCTTATAGCTTGCTATACAGTGCATTGCATTATTGGGAAGGCAGTGTGCAAGCAGGAGATTCAGGATAGCCGTGTGACAGACGTGGGCAGGGGAAGCATTAGCACTGCTTGTGAAATGTTAGCACAGCCGCCGTCCTAACGCCTAAAATGGCTTCTGAACATTACCCTGCTAATGCAGGTTCCCAGTGTTATTTATTGAGGGAATTTCATAGGTGCTCGGCACCTCAAATTAGGGAGCCATAAAAAGGCGTGATGATCATTGAGCAGCTGGGGGAAAGGAGTAATTCACATCCCCCAGCTCCAGGCACGGAAGCTGACATCCTTCAGCAGCCCACAGAGACCTGAGGCACTTGTGTGTGCCCGCATCCAATTCGGAGCTGAGGAGCCCTCCCCTCTTCCAATAACTGCGGCAGGAATTGGTGGAGCCCAGCTGGCTGTGTTAGCTACCAATATCTGCCTCATTTTTACCCTCAAAATGAGGTGGTTTTTTGTTTTTTGTTTTTTGCAGCAGGGTTTTATTGCACCATGTCGGCCGTTAATACCACTACTCACCATGCTCTGAATGGGAGAACTACGCCAAAACATACACTGTTTCACACTGCTTACAGATTGAACTGTTTGAGCCACTTCATAAGCATTGGATCTCCTTCTAAAGGCCTCTAACACCATTATTATTGTATTTTTTTTATGGGACATGGAAATAAACATGAAATCACTGCTGCTAACGTTTGTAGATGACACAAAGTTTGACATCATGATAAGTATTAAGGAGAGGGAGGCAGTCATAAAATCAGCCTGGATTCCTTAGTACATTAGGCTCAATCAGCAAACCCATATTTTAACATAGACATATGACTCCGCGTTCAGCAAAGGAAGAAGGAAAGCAGGAACAGTGAGAACAAAGGATTACATAATGGAAAATCGCATCTGAAAGTAATTTAGGGGTCACAGTAGACAAACAGCTTAGCACGAGCTGCTATTAGGATGCTGTGATGAAAAGCACTAATGCAATCCAAGGATGTGTGTTCAGCAGACTAGGAGCAGGAGTAGAGAGTGACTTGATTTTCATTTACTGCAGCATCGAAGCTAATGCTGGAATATTAAACCTACTTCTGGCAATCTCATTTTAAAAGGATGTTGAGAAATTGGGGATTCTGTAAGAAGGATCTATTATACTAATTTCAGGATGGCAGAACATGCCTCTAGTTTCCAGGTGACAGGTTCAAACTCTGCAAATCCAAGAAACGTGAACTTTTATTGCATGGCAATTGCAGTGTAGTTGTCCAAGAGTCAACTGCTGGATTTCCCTCAAGATCTTCTTACAGACATGCATATTGCAGCATACATAAACTGCAGATTACTTACTTACTTACTGATCAAAGAATCATCATAAAGTCATTCAGGTTGGAAAAGATCTCTAAGAACCCCAAGCACCACCCCACCCCACCATGCCCACTGCCCACATCCTTCAGTGCCACATCCCCATGGTTATGGAACACCTCCAGGGATGTGACCCCACCACCTCTCTGGGCAGCTGTGCCACTGCATCACCAGGCATAAAATGAGGTATGTTAATTGGGAAGATAATGATACGAGCTTCCATCAGATCTGCAGTTTGAACAGCCACCAGTGGCTGAACCAGTGGCCAAACCACACCAAAAACCTTCAACATCAAGACAGTCACCTTCTGAGGCAAAGCAGTAGCTCTGCAGTGACCTCTGCACTGGTGGCCTCATTGTCTGCCTCCACAACAACGAACCTGGTTTGGGTATTGGTATTACACTGAACCACTAAACAAACTTGAGATAAAGTGTTCAATAGGCACAAGCTGTTCTGGGGAACCTGCTTTAGCAGGGGCTTGGTCTCAATATCTCCATCAGTCCCTTCCAAACCCTGTGATTCTGTAACCCAGAAAGCAGATTTTAGAACACAGTGGTCTTCTACATTATAACTCTAATCACAGAGAGCACTACTGAATGAAGGAGTTATGGAATCATAGGATTGCTCAGGTTGGAAAAGACCTTCAAGATCATCAAGTCCAACCGCAACCAAACCATGCCGCCCTAAGAACCTAAGTCGTACTTTATCCCATTACTTCCCTTTCACTTTGCACTGGATATTAAAACTTAAACCTTTGCTTTATACAGCCCTAGTGAAACCACCCAAGGAGTGGAGAACTGATTGGTCCTTGCTTCTTCAATAATAATCTCCCTGTATAGAGCATGCCCATAACTGAGCTTTTATAAGCCCATTAAACACTATCACATGTCCTCTGAGATAGATCTATGTCCTCTCTGACTTGTTCTTTTAGAATTCAGGAGCTGAAACAGCAACATCCATGAGCACAAGTCGCTTTGTAAGGGCTGCAGGTAGCATCTCCATGGACCACAGTCTGCTGTTGCTGACAGATACTAATACTTTGTTCCTTGATGCCTCAGATGGAAAGCACTTCCTCCGTCAGGCAGAGTTTTCCCAGAGTACAATTCAGCCACGTGAAAACAATCACTTAATGCTATTGCAGATGGGGATGCATTGGCACAGGCTGTCCAGGGAGGTGGTGGGGTCACTGCCCCTGAAGGGGTTCCAGAACTGTGGGGATGTGGCACTGAGGAACGTGGGCAGTCGGCATGGTGGGGTGGGTTGGGTTGGAGTTGGGGATCTCAGTCTTCTCCAAATTTAACAACTCTGTGATTTTATGTCATGCAGCATCTGAGATACCCACACAGGACCAAGATGCAACACAGGATCTAAAACAGACTCCCTCTTGTTCTGGAGCTGCAGTATGGGGTGATGTGAGACATTTATTTTCAGCTGTTACACATTTTTCTCTGGCTAAAAGAAAAGTGACTGATCAGTGCATACAGAGAAATGGATGAAAAATGATGGGAAAAAAAAAAAACAAAAAACAATTGAGTTTGGTTAATGAGGACGTGGTCTGTCTCTGAGCTTGGTACTTCATCAGTATTTGACCATCTAGATTTCAAAGTAACAGTTAATGAGGCAAATGAAAAACTTAATGTTACATGTATAAAAATGATTAGGATCAAATTATGTTCATGAAAAGAAACTGCCTCTGAAATGAATTCCTTGAACGTCCCGAGGAAATTGGGGAGTGCCAGGAACATTGTCATGTACTGCCCTGACATATGCTTCACATTCATAGGCTAAATCCCCTTACACCCTCTGAGCAGAACAGCTCAGAGAATCTCTTTCTAGAAAACTGGGAGTGACATCCACCATCAGGATCAGACATCTCCATTCATGTACCTACATGGATTGAATTCTGCTACCACATACGGACATCCAGTGATGTTTGCCATGCCCTAGAGCATCTCAACTTATCTGCATAGGGCTTGTGGATATATGATGCACAGCCTACAGGAGACCTGCACCTATCTGGACAGGCTGCTGCAGGCCAAGAGGAATGAGTCGAGGTATTTCCAATGACACATTTATGCTTCATTTAATCTAAGGCAGCTGATTTAGCCCTAAGGGAAGAATTCAGTGTGAGAATATGACAACTACATTTAGGTGTATATGTGTAAGGGCCTACATGTGCATTAGGTGCCTGAGCTCCTTGTACTGTTAATGGGCACCTAATCAATGTGACTCAGGAGGAATTTACTCTCCATAAGCACATGTAGAATCAGAGAATCAGAATACTTTGAGTTGGAAGGGACCCCTAAAGGCCATCTGTCCCACTCCCTGCACTGAACAGGGACACCCACAGCTCCATCAGTGCTCAGAGCCCATCCAGCCTGACCTTGGCTGTCTGCAGGGATGGGACACCACTGCCCCTCTGGGCAACCTGTATCAGTTCTTCACAATCCTAATTGTAACCAAAAAAATTTCCTTATATACAGTCTAAACCTTCCCTCTTTTACTTTGAAACCATTTCCCCTTGACCTCTTGTCTAACCACAACAGACCCTGCTAAAGAGCCTGTCCCAGGTCTCTTCAGAGCCTTCTCTATGTTGCACAGCCCCAGCTCTCTCAACCTGTCCTCACAGGAGAGGGTTCCATCCCTTGGATCATTTTTGTGGCCCTCCTCTGGATGCATTTCAATAGGTCCATGTCTCTCTCATACTGAGGACTGTACATCTGGATGCAGTGCTTCAGGTGAGGTCTCACAGCACAGAGCAGAGGGGCAGGATTCCTACCCTTGCCCTGCTGGCCACACTGCTTTGGATGCAGCCCAGGGTATGGTTGGCTTTCTGGGCTGCGAGGGCACATTGCTGGCTCACAGTCAGGTTGCCATCCACCAGTCCTTTTCAGAAGGGCTATGCTCTATCCTCACATCCCCCAGCTTGTACTAATAGCAGAGGCTGCCCTGATCCGTATGCAGACTTTGCTCTTGGATTTGTTGAACCTCGTGAGGTTCACCTGGGCCCACTGCTCAGTCTAGGCTGCTCTGGATGGCAGAGCAACCTAGACCCCATCCCTCAGTCATGTCAGCCACAATACATAGCTTGATGTCACCCACAAACTGCTGAGGGTGCACTTGACCCCACTGTCGGTGTCACTGGTGAAGATGTTAAAGAGCACCAGTCTCAGTATTGATCCCTGAGGGACACCACTCATCACTGATTTCCATCCAGACGTTGAGTCATTGACCACCACTCTCTAAATAGGACCTTGCAACCAGTTCCTCAACCATCAAATGGTCCACTTATCAAATCCATATATTTCCAATACGGAGAGAAGGTTGTTGTGGGGTACCATGTCAAAGGCCTTACTGAAGCCCAGACGGATGACAGCAGTGGCTCTTCCCTTGTCCACTGACACAGCTATGCCATCACAAAAAGCAACAAGGTTGGTCAGGCAGGACCTGCCCTCAGTGAAGCCATGCTGTTATCCTATATCATCTCCTGCTCTTCCATATCCCTTAGCATGGCTTCCAGGAGGATGTGCTCCATCATCTTCCCTGAAAATTAGGTGAGGCTGACAGGTTGGTTGTTCCCTGGATCATCCTTTCTAATAAAATGAGTGCCATGTTGCCTTTTATCCAGTCACTAGCAACTTCACCTGACCACCATGACTTTTCAAACATCTGATCACCCGCACAGTTCTCTTGGCTCCTCTGAGTCTACTGACCAGTGCAATTTAATGTACATGTCTAATGAAGACTTTGCTCTGATGTTCCCACCCACCATGTCTGTTAGGAAAGTAAACTCTGTCAGATTTTTGAGTGGTCCTGTGTGGAGCCACGACTTGGATTCGATGATCTTTTGGGGTCCCTTCCACCTTAGGATATGGTATGATTCTATGATTCTAGGACACTAGAATCATTGGGATAGTCTGAGTAAGTGCAAATACCAAAGCAAGTTTGAGATGATAAACAATACCCAAGTCAGGGCTTTTGAAGGACCCTGGGAAGATGAAGATGTGAAAGAAATGTATACCAAGAACCGGTGCCTGTTTCACCCTATGGCATTAGATCAAGATCTCTCCAGCAACTCCTTCATACTCACATCTTCCTGTACCAGATGGAGAAATCCGAACATATCCACTTGCTTTGATAAACAGTGTCATTCTGTGAATTCTGGTGCAGAAACACTTTGATCTGCCTTGCAGCTTTTGGATGAGCAGTGTTGCCTCTGAGCAGATAAGCCTGCTGAATTCATACTGAAAATTCCATATGAAGTCTCCCCTAAAGTCTCTCCCTAAAGTTTGCTGAAAGCCTGTGATAATATGTGGGCTCCTGTATGGGCAATCACTGCTGCAAAAGATCTAGATCCCAACCCTTGCCCCAAAAGGACAAGTTTTGGCTTTGTTCTGAAAGACCCCATAGCAACATCATTTGTTCACTTGTGGTATCTTCACTCTACCAACCAGAAGCTCTGAGGGATGGAAGAGTAAATTTTCCTATATCACATATTTCTATAATCAGCTACTTTGGAAGCAACAGTATATTTTCCTCTTAGAAAACCTAAGATTCTAGAGCTGCCCATGAAAGAAGCTCTCATGTGGAAGAGTTATTGGGGAGAGAATGTACTCCTAGGCAAAGTCAGATCATCTATAGGAAAAGAACTACGTGATCCGACATGGCCTGCTGTAGCATGGACTTAGATAACATATGATACCTCTTTAATTCTGCATTCACTGGACTTTTTATTGAACTACTGATATAATAATTTATAATAACCTTTTTTTTTCTGATTAGGAGAATAAACAATGAAACCACAGCTTCTGGGCTTTGAACAGTACAGCTGCCCTGGCTGGGACATCTGGGACATCTGCAGTTGGCAAAATTGTTTACTAAGGGGCAAAGAAGCAGCAAAAGGGGTGAAGGAGGAAGGAAGAGCAAAGGATTACATAAAGAAGATTAAGACAACTATTCTCTATGGGAGAGCCCATGAATTTTCTGGTGAGACATGATGAACACTGTTGTGCCATAACCTCTCTGTTCATTATCGCTTTGAGACACGCGTAAAAGTAAGGACTGATCATCACCAAAACACTGCTATTTCTATTATCACTGTTGTTATTTCGGGTTAAGGCATCTCTCCACCAGCAGGCTTCAATCCTATTTTACTGCAGTCAGAACAGCCTCTGCTTTTACCAACCTCCCTAAAAAATTGAACCCTGAAGCTAATTCGCATGAACTTCCTGCACAGTACTGCAAGAACTGAAAATAAATAGGATTTCAGAGGTTTTCCATAAAATACAAGGATTATCCAGCTGAGTAAAAGGCAGCACACCCCTTTGCACCCAGTGCAATCCTCCACGTCCTGTAAGTCCTCCTTCTGTGCCCAAAATGCAGACTGCAGCTCTGCAGCAGCCCCAGCCAGGGCAAACTTTAGTTCAAGCAGACAAAGCTGAAAGCACAGCAGTGAAACAGGTGAGAGCTCTTTAAGTAACATATGGGCAGCTGATGCAGAAGTGATGTTACTAGGACATAGGGCTAAGCTTCAATTTCAATTTCCAGACTCCCTGCAAACCCCAGGGAGTGTATAAATTACTTACCCCACTGCTAGCCATGCTATGCACTTGCCAGAGACTTTTTCCTGTGTTAGAGATACACAGAGTTTAAAAGTCCAGAGTCAGCAGCTGGCTTTTGCAATTGGGCATTTATAAGACACAGGCAATGGCCAGAAGCTAATACCTGCAGTTAAAAGTAGAGCTAGCAGATTTCTTTCCTTCCATGCACACACACACACGCACACAAATATATATATATATAAAATAAAAATAAAGAATTGCACTTCCATCTGTTCTTACCCCACTGGTTTCACTTAGCTTTCATGAAAAAGCTATATTTCAGATGGCGTATTTACAGAGCATGCACACACCTGTGTATGTCAACATACATACAGTCAACTGTGTATACTTTTTTTTTTTTTCAGAAGCTTCAATATCCAAAAATACAAAATTCATTCTCAGAAGAAAATTTCCACATTTTTAGTCAAGAAATACTTCCGTGCAAAATTGAAATCTAATTTAGGTCTCTCATTTGCCAGTGGTTTGAATCCTTTCCAATCTCTTTTTCCTGGAAATGGAGGCTCCATATGTAAAAGAGATAATAAGCCTTTTCTTTTCAAGAATATCAACCTTTTCAGCCTGGAGCTGAAAAATCTAAATTTAAATCTCAGTAGCTGAAACACTCCTCTGTCCTAGAGATGCTTGCAGTGCTACTTGGAGCAACATGCAGTTTGCATTCATCAGAGCCAGATTCAGTGTTGACATGAGTTCAGCATTTCCTGCTGCTGGCAGAGGTATAGAAAGAGCATACAGAGGGATCACAGAATCACAGAATTGCAGGTTTTGGAAGGGACCTCAAGTAATCACGGAGTTCAACCTCCTGCTAAAGCAGTTCCCTACAATAGGTCACACGGATCGGTGTCCAGATGGGTCTTGAATGACTCCACAGAAGGAGACTCCACTGCCTCTCTGAGCAGCCTGTGCCAGTGCTGCATCACCCTTACTGTAAAGAAGTTCTTCCACATGTTTGTACAGAACTTCCTATGTACAAGTCTCAGGCCGTTGCTCCTTTTTCTGTTGCTACACACCACCAAGAAGAGTTTGGCCTCATCCATTTGCCTCCCACCTCCCTGCAGATATTTATAAACACTGATCAGATCCCCCTCTCAGTCTTCTTTTCCCAAGGCTGAACAGTCCCAGGTTACTCAGCCTTTCCTCATACGGAGATGCTCCAGGTCCTTCATCATCTTTGTAGCCCTGAACTGGATCTCCAAGAGATCCCTGTCTTTTCTGTACTGGGGAGACCAGAACTGGATGCAGTAGTCCAGATGTGGCCTCACCAGTGCAGAGTAGAAGGGGAGGATCACCTCCCTCAGCCAGCTAGCCACACTCTTGTCAATGCACCCCAGGATACCATTGGCCTTCTTGGCCACAATGGCACACAACTAAATGGATTTTAAGAGGCCTTGGGGCTTGATGTCACAAAATCAACACAAGGATTATTTCAACAACATAGCCCATAGCCTTCTTATTATAGTGGCAGGGGGCTATCCCTTGTTAAAGCACTTACACAGAGATGAGTACTTATTTAGACACCCCTGCAAATGAAGACAATGCATTTACTTCATTACTATGGTTACTACATAAAGTATGAAGTATGCAAGTACAGTTCACAAGGAGAAAGGAATGAAAAATAAACGATACTCTGCTTTAGAAACGCAGGCGAAAGATCGAGCAAATAGGCTGGGCAGTAAGGAATCAATTAATTAGCAGAACTTTTACGATACATTCAATACAGGATCACTGTAAGCTGATTGCAGCCATAGCTGTAACAACGCTATCTTCCTCTCTTTCCCTCATCTTGATTATCCAGGAGCAAAGCTTGTGCCTTTTACCTACGATACTGGGGAAATGATGCCACAGGCTCTGCTGGGCTTGGACAGATTGTGTCTACATCCACCTCAGAGTGCTAAAAAGTCCCTTGCACCCAGCATAACACAGTGTTTCCTAGGGTGAACTCCGCCATGCACAAGCTCAGAGGGCCACAGGGTTGGAGCTTGTTCTGACTGATATACCATCACAGCACACTGATATATATATATATTTTTGTTTTCACAAAGAATATGTGTGGCTGAGAGCTCAGCAGCTCTGTTTGTGCTGTTCCTCAACTGAGAGAAGATCTGGGCCAGGGAGGAGGCCCCAGAGTAGCAAGGAACAGCCAACAGAAACAGTCAACATCGCATTGGAAGGCTTGGAAATGCTGTGAAACTGCATGCTAAGCATGGTCCCAAAAGGCTGCGTGAACCAAAACCAGGAAAAAAAAAAGATTAGAATGGTTGTTCTCAGTCCCTGATTAGTACTTGTCCAGCAAGGGATCTGAAACAACAGCAGGAAGGGGAGGCCACAGCTCTATGTACAGACCATTCAAGATTTAGGGCTAACACTGATGCAGCCAAGGTCCCAAACAAAGTGGGTGGGAAGCAAAGGAATAGCACAATGAGAAGGAGGTACAGAAACACATCTATTGTACCTGATGTTTTGCTGCCATCTCACCAGCTCAGATCAGAACAGATTCTGTACAACAGTCTCAGACAGTCTGTACAGCATTTAAGCAAAAGCAGCCATTCAGCCTCTTTGTGCACTTGGCACACTTGAAAATCTCCTTGCCACAGACAATTACAAACAGATCTGATTAATTAGGACTTCCTCATTCTTCTTTTCTGACCAACACATAGCAATGGTTTATTTACCCGAATTAAACAGAACTCCTCAGATATCCTTCCTCATAAAGAGAGCTCTTCTGGAGTCACACAACAGAGCCAAGAAGATCCAGATGGATTTAAAACATTTAAATTAATATTGTTCCCACATACCCCAGTGTGAGTGCACAGCTGCACTGCACTCGTATTTACAAAGGAGACAGGCTGGCTCTTCCCTGTCAGCTAATACGTGCCATAGCTTCATGATACAGCATGCTGGCATAGCTCTAGATGCAGCACGTTGGCATAGTGTGTGACAGTCACTGCCCCCAGTGGCTTTCAAAGCAGCGTATTTGAATTCCCCAAAGTGAATGAGGAGCCTGAACTTTGCTGACTTCATTGGGACTGAGCCTATTGAATTAAAAAACGTTGCCTCCTACACGGAGAAATATGTGCAGAGCTAAACAAGAGAGCCCAGAAAAGAAAAGAGGAGAGGACAGAATAAGTGTAATAATGACACTTCAGATCTGAATAAAACTCCTTATTTTTATCCTCTGACACAAGACGCAATTTCTGAGAGGAGATAGGAACAGAGAGAAGATAAGTGCGTATCTATGAAAATAGCCTTGTTTTATCCCCATGGCCCCCAGAGATCACTGTTCCTAGAGATTAATACCTAAAAAATCTCCCCTGGAAAACACAAGTGAGCCTTTCAGTTAGCCCAAGCAGAAATAAAACAGAAAGCCACTTTATCGAGGTACTGTTACCTGACTTAGAACTGCACCTGATCCCCTGATTGCCACAATACTCCAAAGCACTGCCTTGAAGATGGCAGTAATGGCGAGCACGGAGAGCAAAGCACAAGAACTGCTGGTTCTGATGAAAGAACCGTGCCGTGTTTGGGCACTGGGAGCTGGGCTGGGGCCAGCTTCAGCATGCTGTCACCCACTTGGAAAGATGGGGAAGCTTCAGGCTTCTTAAGGCAACGCAAAGTCAAGTGGAGTCCTCAGTATGGGAGAGACATGGACCTGTTGGACAACATCCCAAGGAAGGCCACAAAACTGAGCCAAGGGATGGAACACCTCTCCTACGGGACAGGCTGAGAGAGCCAGGGCTGTGCAGCATGGAGAAGAGAAAGCTGTGAGAGGTCCTCAAAACAGCCTGCCAGTATCTGAAGGGGAGATACAGGAAAGAAAAGGACAGACTCTTTATCAGGGTCTGTTGTGATAAAACAAGGGAAAATAGTTTCAAGCTCAAAGAGAGAAGATTTAGGTTGGATATAAGGAAAAAGTCTTCTATAGTGAGGGTGGTGAGGCGCTGGCACAGGTTGCTCAGAGATGTGGTTGATGCCCCATCCCTGGAGACACTCAAGGCAAGGCTGGATCAGACCTAGGCAACCTGATCTAGCTGTGGTGTCCTTGTTCATTGCAGGAGAGTTGGACTAGATGGTCTTTAGAGGTCCCTTCTACTCTAAGGATTCTATGATTCTAAATGCTCTAATGAATGTCCAACCTGCTCTGAACAAAAGCCAAGCACCTTATTGTCATCTCTGTGGAGGTTTGCTGTGAATGTCCTGCAGACACCACACAAAGAAGCCACAAAGTGAGCATAAAGGGTGCTTAAGTAACTGGTAGGCAAAACAAAGAGAACAGGCATCTGGAATTAGCAACTAAAACCCAAATTCTCTCTCTGAAACACCACAAGTGCAGAGGGGGAAATCAGTCCAATGGAGAAGAAAATCAATGCAACTTTGAAACACCCTTCAATAGAGGATGACAAAGAGTCACCTTGTCCGATGGAAAACGTTAGTCAAAAGCGGAGCTATTGGAGCCTGAAAGTCACTCTCTGTCTTCCCTAAACGAGCACGAACACATATTTCTCTTCCTAGAGGAGGCACAAAGGCAGAGCCAACGGGCTTACTGAGAATTTTGCAAAGACTCCTGTACAAAGCACTGAAAAAAGACTTCCTTGGAAGGTAAACTTGATTTCCCAAAGGGGATGAGTAAGCAGTCATTTCGCTCACAGGCAAATGAAAGCAATGATGAGCTTTCAAAGATGTCATTCACAAAATACCCTTAATGGGAGAGCAGAGTGACTGAATCCAGGCAGGAAATTAAGAGACAGAGCAGGGACGGTCATTTAGATGAGAAGACTCAAAGAGAACAGAGAGAAGAAACAAGGGGGCTGTGCAGGACTGCTGTCTGCTTTGACTGCGTCCCATTAATACAACGACTCATTTGAGGGAGTGATGAAAAGAGCGAGAATCTTTAAAAAGCAACTTTTTCAAAGGTGTAATTCTGTTTGAGTTTCAGAACTTTTCTTTCCAAATATGCCCAAATACATCCCAGCAGGACGAACAAGCTTAAGCTATATGGATTATCTGACGATAGGGGTATTGTCATGGAAACTTCATCTTTGTTCAGAAGTGATTACTTACTCCTGCTCTCGTTCCCTCCATTTATTAATAAAAGAGTTTCTGAGGGGTTATTAAGCCACTGATAGACTGTGGACCTGAATCTTGTCCTGTATGGGTTCCATTCTCGTTTATAGCTGTGTCATTTCTGGGTTCTGTGTCCATTTCAATAGGGAGACACTGCCTTCTGCAAGGAGGTATTAAGGCCCGTATTAAATGTGGAGGTTGGCGGCCCTGCCTGTGGCAGGCGGGTTGGAGATTCATGATCCTTGAGGTCACTTCCAACCCAGGCCATTCTGTGATTCTGTGAGGTCACAGCTTCTGGATTATAAGACAGTGAGCCACCAAAGAGCATCACAGATAGTGAGAATACACTCTGTACAATGGTATTTCCACTAAAATAGATGAAATGCGATTCTCTTCCAGAAACCTTGACTTGGGCATTTAGAATTACGTTTCTAGGCTCCCTTTGAAGACAAGAAAGTTCTGCTGCACACTGTGGTTGTCTAACAGACATCCCTAATCATCATATCCAGACCCTGTCTTTCCTTCTCACAGCTCATATCTCCTGTGGGTACTGAGTCACGTCTTCAAGTGTTATGTGGACATCTCAGGTATCCCAGACCACCTTAAGATGACTTGCCATATATGTGTGGGCAACTTAATTGAGCCCAGTGGAGTCCAGAGAGCAATCCAGCTCCTAAAGTCAACATGTACCTTTGGTCAGCTGAGTCATCCTCCTCAGAGGCTCTGATTTCAAGGACTTTAGGTCAGATGTACCAACAGAGCCATTGAGCATCCAGAACTAACTCAGGGAAATGCCTGCTTTCCTGGGCAAAACCCCACAAAGGATCACTGGAAGAAACAGTTCAACAGACAATGGCCACAGCACTCCCTATTTTATGGCTCTCTATGTATGGCTCCTTCAGCAAGCTCATAATAATTTCAGCTCCCTGTTGGAGATTTTACCCCTCCTGACGTTCGGAATAGAAAAATCTCATAAGCAGATGTTACAGTGACACAGATGGCCTATTCAGAACAAGATATCTTGTATAACAATAATGTAATATGTTATTATAGGGATTGAAACTGGAAAGAAAAAGCAAAGTTGAAATGCGTATCCATTTTGACTGCGCAGAGGAGTTCCCCAGCCCCATAGGCTATGCTTATATGAACAAAGCGAGCAAGTCTAGGGCAGCTTCAGACACTGGCACAGCTGGGGGGTCTGTGGCACTCCTAGTGTCTGCCCCAGCACTACCTGAGCCCGGGGACACAGCAGGACAGGGACTCTGAATGTGCTGTGGCCATGGCCACATATGGGAACGCCTATAGGAACAGGCTCCACGTGGCCACTTGGCCTCAGGATTGGAGAATATTTAGTAACACTTAATTCTGTGCTGCTGCTTCACACTTTGGCTTCGTACGCTCCGGGCTGAAGAGATTCCATGGGCTGAAGGTAGCGCCTAAAAAAACGTATGGGAGAGGTAGGAAGAAAGTCTAAAGGCATTTGGGTGAGAGGTGTGGGAAGCCTGCCAGGCTGGAAACCAGAGCAGGATTCAGACAGAGGCAAGGCCTTTTAATTACAACTCCCTTTTGGAAAGTTTGCTGTGAAATGCAACAAACTCTGAACCAGTTATGCTGTGCAAATGAAAACGCCGCTGACTTGCATCAGGACAACTGAGAAATGCTGCTTGGGTTTATTTCCTGTGTGCATTTCTGTAGCTGCACTGCCAACATGCATCATTTAAAATCTCAGAGAAACAGTGATTTCATACAGAAAACAATCAGGACAACAGGTACAAACACTTCAACAGCAGGCAAGCAGCCCAAAGGCTGCTGCAATAGTCACCGATGAGCCCGGAGCTCAGCTTGAAAATCCTGTCACATTAAACCTGCTGTGGAGCAGAGGCAATTCTTAAAAAGAGAGGAACGTAGAGCAGGCTGCCCTCGTCCTCCTCCCTCCACCCCCAGGCCTCAGCCATTGGGTCTGGCGTGGCTCTGATCCCTGGAGTTTGATGCATGTTTGATTCACAGACTGCAGCATGTCTGTACCAGATGGCCTCGAGTTAATGAACACAGACTCATCACTTTTGCTCACGAGGGAAATGTGCAGCTCAATCTGATTTGTACTCGGCAACTAAAAATATTTTAGTATTTTTAGTGAGCATTTTACTGTTGCAAAATGGCATTTGAGGAAAGCATTAAAAGAACACAGCCTACCCAACAAATGTACTGCCACAGATGAAGAGCAATGCTGCAGAGCTGTTTCCCCTTCCATCAGAGCTAAGTTAACATATTCCCAAACCTTAAAACTGCAAGCAGCACATAAAGAACACTATAAGACCTGGGGCCTTCTCAGGCACTGTTAAGCTATTTGCAAAAAGCCTCTTGGGTTTGCTGAAAGCAGGATGGGGCTCTGACTTCGTTAGCACAGCAGGTTTGAAAGGATGCAGATCATATTCTCAGCTTGCATAAAACAAAGGGAATGCGTGGAAACCACCAGAGCTGTGATTATTTCTGCCAGCTAATGATTGGTCTGCATGGGGTCACCATGATTTTCACACATGGTGAAGATGTAATGTCATGAGAGCATAAAACACATATAATAAATACTATGGTGCCATATAAGAGAGATTTTTTTTCCCTAAGAAGCCAAAAGGTAGAGGAAAACAAGATCTACAACCTACAACCCCCAAACGGATTAATGCTTCCCTTGAAATTAAGGGGCACAAAGTCACCATAATGCAAACACGTGCCAGAAACCACATTCCCAGTATTTTAAGGAATCTTGATTTCACCATCCCTCCAAAAGCCATCGGGCATAACAAAAATGTAATGGAATTTTGATGTGGAACATGACTTCATAGAAACAGAGAACCATTGAGGTTTGCACCCCAACATGCCCACTGCCCACATCCCTCAGTGCCACATCCTCACGGTTCTGGAACACCTCTATGGATGGTGACACCACCACCTCCCTGGGCACCTCCCTTATGAGAAGAAATTCTTCCTAATATCTAACTTGTAACTCACAATTCTCACTGATTTTATATGCTCAAGTGTGATAGACAGCAAAAGATCATAAGACACAATTCTAGAAATTGTATAGTCACCTGGGAAGTTGCTGGAGGCACTGCATGTTCAATAGTGTTGGGTGCTGCACATGGTACATAGTTCTTGCTGTTCTTCCACTATCTCAATGGATACTCTACCCATAGTTCCAAGTCTACAGTGGATGAATAAATCAGATTTAAAGAAAATAACAGAGCGGAAAGCAGCGTACTGATGAGAACTTCACAACACATTCTTCAAGAAGAGAGCTGGCAAAGCCGGATCAGAGAAGAGCTGACTCCCAGATGCTACTGAGTCAGAGCTGGGCATTTGGGTCCTCCAGCTGCTGAAGTCCTGCCAGTAGCAGGTACGTGCCAAACCGATCTACTGAAGGCTGAGTAGATTTCCATTGCCTCCAAAAGGCAGAGGCAGTGCCAGGAGGGAGCACAGCTCTCTAATGACTTATTTCTTCAAGAAGTAAGATGCAAGCATGCATCATGAATGGTGTGCACTGATAGCTCTGTAGTTGTGTCCCCACAGAGCATGGGGACTGTATTCTTGAGGGCCTACTGGCCTCTTAAACCACTGTATTACAAATTTTCTCTACTATGTCCACCTCCATTATGCTTGTTGTGATGAAGTTATCAGTTATTAAGCAGCTAAGCATCAATACACCAACACACAGAAACATCAACGTCAAGCAGGATTTTCTCAATAGCAAAACCAATAAAAAAGACAGACGGAGGAAAACCAGACCATGCTGAGGGACCATATTGGCCTCCTAAACTATGGAAGGGTAGAATTAATGGTCTAAACCATGGAGGGGAAGAATTATCTGAGAGAAACCCAAATTGCTTCCGCCAACGTCACATTCATCACTAGATGCGGGGAAGAAATCCCTGTCCAAGCTTCGCTTCCTGCTCCTTGATTCCCTCCTATTGCTCTCCACCAAAGCATCTATGTTCATTTGGTCAGAACCAAAATGCTTGCCATGAAAACTTCTCAAGGTACAAATCACCTCTAGGATAGTGCAGTGCCAAAGCAATGCAGCAGTGGATCCCACCTCACCCAGCTCATCAAGCTGCGTGGTGTGTCTCTCCTGCAGGATATCTCTGTTCTTTCACATTGAAAACAAATCAAAGCTTTAACTGATTTAATGTGAAACAAAATCAAGCACATAAGCCTTGGTAATCTTGATGTTTTCCAAGAAATTTGCTTTCCAGTCTTCCTCATGTTGTCTACAAAATATGAGACTTGTTGAGCTGAGGGAGTCAAAACTCAATTTAGAATGAAAAGTTAATTGCAACTGCACCTCTGTTAACATTCCTGCTGCTATGTATCACGTGTACGATGGGACCACCCAAACACATCCTGCATTTGGAAATCTTTCACAGAGCCTCCTCCAAAGATCTAACTGGCTGGAGCAAATAGGGCCTCATCTCACCAATCCACCCTCGAACACAAACTTTCTGATAGGCAAGCTCTCCCTGTCCTTTAAAACTGAATGCAAACAACAAAAGTTTGGGTGGTTAATAAATTAGTCTTTTAATTAGTCTGAATTTAGGAAGCCTACTGCTAACACTGCCATTGCCCTGCAGCTGTAATGCCATTTGTCTAGCAGTGGTGACAAAGGAACCGAGAAGCTGCTGACATTTTGTGTGGATTGGCTGTAGCTCTTCCCAGGGCAGCATTGCTCTGTTTTGTTGGATCCTGCAATCAGAAAATCTCAGTGTATCTTTTCCAACAGATTCCCCTGCTCACCTTCTCATCCCTTCCTTGCTCATACCCCTCTGGAAGGTAAGCCGAGTAAACACACACTATTTCGGATGATGCCCATGCACCATTAAAAATAGGCATGCACCACTTTCCATGCATAATTCATTCTTCCTGTAATTCCAGTCAAGATGTCTTCACTTTGCAAGTGTAAAGTGACAATTCTTGCAGATTTGGGAAATAATCTTTTACATCTGCTACAAGTTAGCAGACACCATTTGGCAAGTGTTAAAAAATACCATATAGGACAAGGAATACGGCATTCTGTTTGGTTAAAAGCACTCTTAAACTAAAAGACTGTAGGAAAGAAAAATGACTTGAATGTTCTTTCCTTTGAATGGGAATATTCTAACTTTCCAGCCCTCCCTTCTCTTTCCTTTGTGCATTTTGTCCTCCTTATTCCTTTCACATGCATCACTTCACTGGATCATCTCATTTTGCAAATATTTGTGTTTTGTTGTTTTTTTAATTGCTAATGGCAGTGAAGAACCTTCACTGCCCTTCCTGCACTCCCATGTCCCACTCTCAGGGCCACTCCCTGTGCTCACCCTACTGCCTTTCCCACCAACCACTATTGGCCCCATTCAGACCCTACCCCTGCCTTCATTTCCCAGCTACCTAATTTAGCTCTCTACTTATCAGCCTTATTAGTCTTGCACCAGAAGCGCGAGGAGTAACGCTGTCATAACAAAGAGAGGCAGAGCTTGTAGGGCCACTTTACAAAGTGATTTAGCAGGGTGAGGAGCACCTTGCTGCATACTAATGCTGTTTTAATAATGCTGCCCAAACACCCCGGTGGCTGTGCTAACAGTATGCAGAGCAAGGAATGCGATTTGTGTGCACATGAGGAGTTAAGATAATGGGTGAATGCACGTTTCAACCAAGTTTGCCATAAGCAGCAATATCATCGAGACGCGATTCTTTGAGTCTCATTTATATGTTTTCTCTGACTCTAATACCATCCTTTGCTCTCTACACTTAAACGCACTCCATTTGCATTCCAGCCCTTCATTTAAAGAAATAATACAACCAGTGTTATCCGCAGAGCTAGCTAAAGCGATGCAGAGTTAATTAAAATGATGCTGACAAGGCAGCTAGGTTCACAATTTGCTGCTGCTTTTGCAAAGGCCGTCAGCAAAATCCTCCGAAACGCTCCTGGGGCCCCATCCTGCTGCCTCTGCCATCTCTTCCAGCACCTCTGGCAGATCCTCCGAGGCTCACCCTGGAGAAGAGCATTGCTTGGAAGGAGCGCCTTGGGCACGGCTGCCCATGGGAGGGTTTGCTTCGACCACTGTTGCACTGGCATTAAGGCACACACCCACAGCAATAAAAACACCACTTCCGCAACGTCACCTTCAGTGCCCCGGAGGAGAGGAAAACACTCTTCTGTGCTGGCATCACGCTTGGAAGGTGTGACCCCTCCAGATATCAGATATTTACAATTATTAACAAAACAATGGGGAGAAGAAGCACTGCAAACGTGTTCCTTTCAAGCAGTGCTCGAGCAACGTGAGAAACGCGAGATGTACCGTATTGATTTTCCTATCTGCAGCTTTGATGGAAATTTAATTGAAAAAGTCGGTAACTCGCATCCCACAGCAAAACTGTGGCTAAAACAACAAAGGAGCTTTTTTTCTGGTCAGCCATAAGAGGCGGTAACAGAGATCTGCTACAGATTTCACGTTCTCATCTCCCGGAGTTTGAAATCAGACGCGCTTTATTCATTGCCTATAGACTGCATTTTGTCAGCAGTGCTCACCACGAAAGCTCGGCTGCTGGCAATTAATTCTCCTTTTCTCTTCCTCTTTTTTTGTGGGATTAGAAATGGTCATAAGGATTTCCATCAGAGCCATTTCAATAAACTGAAAGAGAAGGTAACACCCAGGCCCTCTCCTTTCTGGCTGACTTTAGCTTAATGCGAAACATTTAAAATAATCGGGTAATTCTAAAGCGATTCCCTGCACACACTTTGGGTTCAAATACCCTTCATTGTTCCCAGATCAAAGAATGCAAAGGAAGAGCCTGAAGAAGCAAGCAGTAAGTGACAGGGCAGAATGGCACATGAAGACATGGAGGTATCTTTTCAACAGCTAATGCGTAAAACTGACATCCTGCAGCTTTTCTCTACTTGTTTTTTTTTTGTTTTTTGCAGGAAAAATACATGCAAGAGCCTTTGGTGTTGTCGTTATGTTCACTTGTCAGAGTGTAAAACGATCATTTAATTTAGCCCTGGCTCAGAATGTGAGTTTTTTTCCCAACTTTACATGGCACAAAACTTGAAAATTTTCCTGCTACTTGCAGTTCTCATCACAACAAGGCCCATTACAGCAATGTGTTTTCTTGGAAGCTGAAGCTTCGTCAAGCTAGGAGGTAACACCCTGCCTGTTTATTTAGTGGTACTTTCACAGATTTGTGTTTTCTCACCTGGAAGTGTTTTCAGTTCAAGGTGGTGGTTAAATATTCACTTTTACCTGCAAAGCTACAAACAAATCTGGATGGTTTCATACCTTTTTCCTTATAATGCAGCAACAGCACCAGAAGATACACACACAGGGTGGTGAGGCACTGGAACAGGTTGCCCAAGGAGGCTGTGGATGCCCCATCGCTGCAGGCATTCAAGGCCAGGCTGGATGTGGCCCTGGGCAGCCTGGGCTGCTGGTTGGCGACCTGCACACAGCAGGGGGTTGGAACTGGATGAGCGCTGTGGTGATTCTATGATCTTAGAATCATAGAATTGCTCAGGTTGGAAAAGACCTTAAAGATCAAGACCAACCACAACCAACCATACTACCCTAACTCTAACAACCCTCTGCTAAATCATCAGATCACAGAATCACAGAACTGTAGGGGACAGGATAGACCTCTGGAGATCACTGACCTCAACCTTGTGCTAAAGCAGTTGCTTGCAACAGGTAAAAGCCCATGTGGTTCTTGGATATCTCCAGAGATGGAAACTCCACACCCTGCCTGGGCAGCCTGAGCAGTGCTGTCACCCTCAAGGTAAAGAAGCTCTTCCCCATGACTGTACGAAGCTTTCTGTGTTCCCATTTGTGCCCACAGAATCACAGAATCACACAGAATCACAGAATCACCCGGGTTGGAAGGGACCTCAAGGATCATGTAGTTCCAACCCCCCTGCCTAGCAGGGCCACCAAACACACACATTCAGATCAGGTTGCCCAGGACCCTGTCCAACCTGGCCTTAAACACATCCAGGGACGGGGCATCCACAACCTCCCTGGGCAGCCCGTTCCAGGGCCTAACCACTCTCCTTGTATAGAACTTCCCCCTAACATCCAACCTAAATCTTCCCTCCTTCAACTTCGATCCATTTCCCCTAGTCCTGCTGTTGTCAGCCCTTTTGAAGAGTTTACTCCCCTCCTGGGTGTAGGTTCCCTTCAGGTATTGATAGGCTGCAATGAGGTCACCCCGCAGCCTTCTCTTCTCCAGGCTGAACAAGCCCAACTCCCTCAGCCTGTCCTCATAGGGGAGGTGCTCCAGCCCCCTGATCATCTTAGTCGCCCTCCTCTGGACCCTTTCCAAAATCTCAATGTCTTTCTTGTACTGAGGGCTCCACACCTGGACACAGTACTCCAGATGGGGCCTCACAAGAGCCGAGTAGAGAGGGACGATCACCTCCCTGTCCCTGCTGACCACCCCTCTCCTGATGGAGCCCAGGATCCCATTTGCCTTTCGAGCTGCCAGAGCGCACTGCTGGCTCATGTTCAGTCTCTCGTCCATCAGGACCCCCAGGTCCTTCTCTGCCGAGCTGCTCTCAAGGACCACTCCTCCCAGCCTGTACGGGTGCCTGGGGTTCTTCTGGCCCAAATGCAAAACCTTGCACTTTGATGTGCCACTGCTCTCCGAGCACCACTGCACTCCGAGTGCCCACTGCTTCTTGTCCTGATGCTGCACACCACTGGAAAGAGCCTGACCCCATTCCCTTGATTCCTGTATCTTAGCTATTTGTCAACAGTGCTGAGCAGTGAGATTCACTCCCAGTCTTCTCTTCTCCAGATTGCACAGCCCAGGGCTCTCAGCCCTTCCTCATACAGGAGATGCTCCAGGCCTCTCATCATCTTTGTGGCTATCCTCTTGACTCTCTCCAGCAGTTCCCTGTCTGTCTTGAGCTAAGGAGCCCAGAACTGGACACAGTGCTCTAGATTGGCTTCCCCAAGGCAGAGGAGAGGGAGAGGATCACCTCTCTTTCCCTGCTGGCCACACTCTGTGCAATGCAGTCCAGGAAGCCATGAGCCTTCTTGGCCACCAGGGCACACTGCTGGCTCGTGGCCAACCTGTTGGCCCCCAAGATCCTACAGCTTCCCAAAGGAAGGGAGGAGATCAATTTGTGAGAAGGATCCATGACAAAATCAAGATATTTCAGTCCAAAGGAAACATCCTATTTCCTTTCACCCTTCAAGAAAGCTCCTGGCTAACTACTAGACACTCTAGACACTACTGGCTAACTACTAGACACTACTAGACACACTTTAGACACTCTTTATAAGGAAATAACCTTAATTAAACAGTGGAGATGTGTCAGTCAGATGCACTGTTTCTCTGTAGCTGTGCCACAACCTAAGTGGTGCACAATGTAATATAGCACACAGCGCTATGGAGTGTCACATGAAAATGTAATGGCATTATGGTACAATATGATGATATGAGTAAAGTCATCACATGACAAAGTTGTCCCAGGATGATAGTATCTGTCCCACATTATATTATTTTGGGAATAATAAACATTATATGTGGAAAAACGCTAAGCTAAAATAAGTTTGGTCATCCCACAGTGCTTGTGACAGATGGCAATTCTAGCTCCATAATCAAAGCAATAATTAACCTAGCAGTTTTTTTACAAAAATCAAACCACACTGCAATCCAGTTCTCCCCATGAGGAACACTCTCCAGTACTGATCTTCTGAATTAAATATAATTCTCACAGGGAGTCCCTGCCCCTGCACAAGACCCCACAGCTCAGCCATATCTAGTACTTATCTCGGGTGTTGATGTCTTTGGCAAAATGGAGCCTTCAATGGAAAAGAGTTGCTATTCAAAAGGCCTAAAATCCCTATTACACCCATTCACAAAGAGCTTGAGCAGTTTATTCAACGAATGAACAAAAAATACTCCATTTACTAGAGAAACGGGTGAACTTCAGTATTTTATTTGTTCATGATCAAGTGCAATAAAAGTGCAAATAAATTCTAATTGTATTAGTTGTTAGTTAGAACGGGTTGGCTAAGCAGGACAAAATGTTCTTTGCACTTGACAACCAGAATCCCGAGACTTTAAAGACAGGACTCTATGTTTGTGTTAGCAAGCTTAATTGACAAGACTGTTTTCACACTCATTTGTATTAACTTCTTGCTTTTTGCCCAAGCTCACATATCGTTTACCCAAAATCTAAATGAACGTACATGCATGAGATGTCCCTCTTAACTTCAGGGGTCTCTACTTTGTCTTTCATCAGATCCATGTTCATGAACTGACACGGCAAGGGTAAAAATAAAGAAAGAAAGACATGCACACGTATATATGTAACAGTGATAGATTTGTCAGCTGCATTTAACAAAGAGCAAAAGCCATCTTACATTATGATTACTGCATAGAGTAAGGTGTGTTTGGATAGATAAGCTTTCTCTGTATATTCCTGTCATTAAGATGATGGGAGTTCAGTGGTCAGGGTAAGAGTTCTTCAAGGGTAACTTCACACAATGCTGAAGTACATTATGAAGACAGTGACAACCAGTCATGCAATTTGGCCATCAGTGCATGATCCTGGCAAACCTAGCTTTCTACTGACTTCAGAGTACTCTCTGGCCTTAGGACTTGCTTATTCTTTGCTGTAAATCAAGTATTTTCAGAACAACAGGGTTTGCAACTCGGGACATTACAGAAACTGCTGTGAAGACTGGGACACACATAACAAGTGAACCATAGGGTTTGGAAAATTGGATATTGATGAAGGTAATGACTCTCCCAGTCAATCTATAAACTCATAAAGACAAGGCCCTGGGTGCAGTATAATGCCTTAATGTAGTCTCAGCTCTTTTAGAATAAGGAAAAACTGAGGTTACATTAGCTTGTAAAATTATAGCACTCTGCACTTATACGGCTACAGGTCTGACAGACCTTCTGTGCTATCAAGTTGAGTTTCCTGCCACTGGGAGCTCACATACATCCTTTCATGAAGTTTGCCAGCACTGTTGCATACACAGTCAGAATTCTCTCCCCCTCTATTCTGTTTGGGCAGCTGTTTCAGAACTCATTTGCTCTAATGATTAGAAAAAAAAAAACAAACCAACCACTAATTTCCAACCTAAATGTTAGGATGGCCAATTTGTACCCACTCGGATTTGTTTTCTACCTTAAATGACTCTTTTCCTCTCCCTGGAATTTACTCCAGAGATGTATTTCTCAAACAAATATAATCTTGTCTTTGCTTATCTTATTTACCAGGTAAGAAATCACGCTCATACAGCTCGCTCCCATACAATGCTTCCATCTTCCCTGAGCATCCTGGTAAGACTTTTCTACACCTGTACCAAGTAATGTATCGTGAAGATGAGTAAGCAGAGATGTACAAAGTGCTACAAAGGGGTCTGAATGAGTGCTTTGTGCATTTGCATTACAGCTCCTATTCCCAGTTCCACAGAAAACAGCTTAGCTACTAAATCCCAGGTCCATCACCCCACATCCTCCAGTAGTGTCTCCAGGTCTAGTCAGTGATTGCAGCATCTGAAAATGTCCAACCACCAGAGAAGGTCATGGCACTGCTTTAGTTAAATATTTCTATCCATTTCATCAATGATCAAAATGATACCCAACTAGGTACAAAGCATTATTTAAACCAGCTGCAAAACTGAATTCACTGTGATCAAAGGCAACTGTAGGAGCTTTTCTCATTCACAGAAGTGATGTGGAATGGCTTCATTCATACTGGAAATTAAAGTGTGCTGAATCATTCATTATTCATTACACAGTCCCCAGGCCAAGAAGCGCAGCTGGGCTCACATCCAAGCAGCCAGACTCCCCTCTTCCACTGCCTCCTGAGGACAGCCCTTTGGGTTGCCCTTGGATCTGCCACGAGCATGGCTTTGCAGGCAGGACAAGCCCACAAACATTCCAGGGACACACTAAGGCATGCCATGTTTGTATCTGCAGAGCTGTGTGTGGATCCAGGTCACAGCCGTGGTCAGCATGTTAACATCAGTGTAGTGTTGATGTATGCCTACAATACAGTTTAAAAATAACCCTATGAGCAAGCCCAAGCAAGGTGTTTGAGTGTAGCTCACTCCATGACCCTGTTCTGGGCAATGCAGCAACAGAGGCTTCTACTAGTGAACCAGAGACTGGATCCAGGTGCCTGACACAGACCACAGAATCATGGAATCACAGAATCACGGAATGGTTGGGCTGGAAGGGACCTTAATGATCATCTCGTTCCAAGTGCTGCCATGGTCTAGTTGCTACTCACAAGCCCAGGCTGCACAGGGCCCCATCCATGGCCTTGAGCACCTTCAGGGATGGGGCATCCACAGCTTCTCTGGGCAACCTCTTCCATCTCTGCTATCAGACCTTGTGCTCAGGCTTTAGGAACTGGCCTCGGTCATCTGTGGTGACCTCTGGCCTAGGGAAACTCAGGATCCCCAAGGTAAGGCACTTAATGTGCTTATGTATGTAAAGGCTTTGGGGTTACTGTGAGGCAGAACAAAGTTAGATCAGAGAGTGAAGATTGTGGGAGAAATACAGAATAGTCGCTCAGTCTGCAAGTGCTGTAATGTGAACAGTAAAGGCAGTTTCATCAGAGGGACATAACTGGACTTTCTCCACCTTATGCATGGTATTTCAGAACCACAATGGAAACAAGACCTATTTACCAGCATGAATACAGCTTGTGCTTTTCTTCTCAGATATGGAACAATTTCATTTTTGTCCTTTCAATCATTGTCAAATTCCAAAAAAAAAAAAAACCCAAAAAGTGGAAAAGGAAAAAAAGATGGCGCAATTTCATTGCAGTTTGTGTTCTTACACTGAACCATCAGCCTTAGTAAACATTTCAGAGCATTGTGAGGGGAAGATTTCCCAGCTTGTCAGTGCTCTACCTCATTACCTTCTCGTTGGGTTTTGTTTGCTTCCTCCTGTCAGCATAAACATGATGTATTGTCACACATACAGCAGGTTGAGTGATGACATTTTTTAATGTTCACAGAAGAACCTGACCTCTTGCTCACATTCACCAAAAGGAAAACAAGGGAACCCCCTGCACTGAGCTTTAAATGCTAAGTAGGTTCTATATTTGATTTGATTTTCCTCCCCAGCAATACTAATTTCTAATTGAACTGCTGACTCAATTAGCAAAATGTTGAAGTGTTTGAGACCTTGTATCATATTATGTCCCATTGACAAAAAGGGAGCCAGTAGTGTTTTTGTGCTGTAAATCTACCACCAGCATTTTAATGGTTATTTTAATTAAACAAATCAAATTAATAATGTGAATGCATTATTCACAAAATAATGAATTGCACTATTTAATATATCATTGTTCCACGCTAATCTCACTTATAATATTACCTTTAAACATTGATCAGTACATAGAAACTTAAGCTGTAAACCAAGACAAAAAACAACCAACTGGTATAAAAGGAATTTACAAAAATGTAAATACAACTCCATTTCACCTACAACCAAGATGTCAAGGATTTGTAGCAATGATAAAAAAAGAACCTTTCAGTATGACTTTTTTCTAGCAGCAGTAGCATGAACTATATAGATTGAAGTGGCAGCCAATATAGCAACTGGAAGTTGAGAACACGAGCTAGGTGCTGTGCATGTAAAATGGAAGTCAAACTGGACTGGAGGAATTTAAGACAGTATGTAACTTATAACCCAAACAAATCAGATGTCTGTACTACTGCAATTAGCCCTCAACCCTTGGATTTGTGTCTTTGGTCTCATGTCTTCACTGATTACAGCCAATTTCCTCACAGCACCGTTCTAGGACAGACTGTCATCTTCTCCAAGGAGCTGCTGAGGCCGTACCCCATACTGATATGGCTTTTCCTGCCAGCAGAATTCCTATTCCCCCTCTCCAAAAGGGATCACATCCTATCACCGATGTCTGCTCTTAGAAACAAAGAAGAACAAGTTGTTTATAAGGAAGACCATTGATAATAAATAGAAATGGAATGGTCTCAAAGATGGAAGACTAGGATGGGATTTCCATCCAGCTGGAAGGGACTCTGTACACAGTGGATGGAAGCAAAAGAAGGAGTAAGTCAGGTGTCCGAGCAGCCTTTTAAAATGGAGCAGATAACCAGAGATCCCAAGGATCCATGGCTCCTCTTCTCTTGGCAGCATTTTCTGTCCGTTCACAGACTGAAGGGGGTCTGAGACCAGACACGCTGATACTGATCAGGGAAAGAATATGTAGGATTAAATAGGAATAAGTATCGAAATGGAAAAGTTGCAAGGTACCAACATAACTGGATAACACAGCCGTATGATGTGAAGCAGGCATGTTTGAAGATGTAAAATGCTGTTCACATAAGGCAAAGCACTTGTCCTTAGCTTCCTGAATTCCAACAATTAAAGAAAATGGAAGGAAACAAAACTATTTTTTTGAAGAAAAGGAATAAAAGCAGGGACATGAAAAGAACTTGTGCATCTGCTACCAAAAGTACTGCCCACAATTCTCTAAAGCGCATCCAACACCAGCCTCACCCCACCAAGCAGTAGCTGTCGTGCTGGAGGCATGTCAAAGCCCAGTACCCTCCCACACTGAGCCCAACTCGCAGCACACTGCAGCTTGATGGATGCCCTTTATTATACCAGATACGGGAAACAGGAGTGATATTAATCTCTGACAACCTTTCTTCTCATGTTTTCCAAGTTCATATTAATTTTACTAAGCAATCCTGGCTCCTGCAGGCTTAGTCTCCTATGTATGAACTGTTCTAAAATAAATATGTCTTTGTAATGGTATAACACCACTCCTGAATATCGGATGTTTTGTAGCAGCAATGCCCCATGGTAAGTGATGGCACACGAGCTGAGATGTTCCAGCCTGAACGACAATCCCTATGGGTTTTTGATAGAGAAACACAGAGCATATTCTGATTCCATTACCTACAGTATTAAAAAGGAAGAAGTGGGATCTTGTGACTGAAAGGAGCCAGTCCACAGCCCTGGTGTTGGTACCTAGGGAATGGAGGAGCAAAAGAGCCACAGACGATATGGCACGATGCTAACTCAGGCTTTGTAACGAATCCAGAGCTAAAGCAGATCAGAGAACTGTCCTAAAAATAAATAAGAATAAAGGGTTACAGGTGTAGACTGAGAACTGTCATTATCCTCTCTTGTTCATAAAATGACATGGTAATTCTAATGACAAACTACGTTATAAATAGATTCTTAATTACAATATCTTAGGGTCTGGCATCTGCATTCTCACCATCTGAAAGGCAGAATCTGAGGGCTGTTTGCTGCCAAATTGGAGACCTCAACAAGACAAAAGGAAACAAGGAGTGAAGCTCCACCAAACCCACCGGAGGAGAAAGCAAATGCTCCTGGCTCTGGATCACTGTCAGCCATGGAAGCGAGCAACCCCTGGGGCATCTCCAATAGATCCTGGCTCACTGACTGAGAACAAGTAGCCAGGAACCCAAACCTGGCCACCCCGGGCTTTTTCTTCCTCTGTTGGGTCCACGAGTCCTTGGCTACAGCAGCTCCCATAGAAACGAAAGCACATGGAGCAGATGTCACAGCCAGCGAGATGAATGCTGCGAGGGGAGGGGGGCGGCTGCAAGAAGAGGAGGAGGGAAAGCAGCATCACACGTTCAGAATTAAATGTTCCCACCAGAGGGAGTGAGTCATTTTGGAAGTAAGTGCAAAGCTGCAAGATATTGGGGTTTTTTTGTGCTCTCAGCGCGCATCCGTAGGCAGGGATGTACAAAGAAGTGCGCTCTCAGCTCTCTGGCACAGGTGCTCCATTCTCCAATGAAAGCCACGATGCTGAATTAATGCCTGACCCAACAGCACAGAGATGTGACGTGGCATAAAATCAATATACACTGCCCAGGCATTTTACAGCTGAAAGTCACCACATTTTTAAGGCTAGCAAGCTGCAGTTCAAAAGTACGTTGCATTTTAACTCAGGGTAGAAAGCGCCAGCAACCGCTTTGGAGCAGTGGTTGATTTCCTCTCATTTTACTGCCCCAAAAGGGCCTCCAGCCAGCCAAGGTTAACCCACCACATTCACAAAAGGCAATTCTTAATATATTCATCCATTCCCAACCCAAGCATTATTCCCTTTTCCTCCTGCCCTCTGTATCTCTTGTAAATATCTAATTCTGTAATGCATCCTACTAATATGTTTGTTCAAACATTATCTCGCAGTGAAATTAAGGGGGGAGAAAAAACCTCACATTCTTTTTGTTTGCAAAATGAAAATTAGACCCCATTGATTTCTGTCATCTCTGTCCAATGTCAACCTCCAAACGTGACAACTGTGAAGCTGTGCACAGGGCTGAGCGCTCTGCATTCCTACAATTATGAGTACACTTGTGATCCGCTCAGGCACAAGATGAGCCCTATGGATCCCAAGGAAGATCTCTGTTCTGAGATGAAGGATAATTTTCAGGCAAGTGGAATGAAGCATAAATGTGATGAATTCATGATTACGCATAGCAACGGAAGCAGAATATGGTGCCTAAAATACTATTTTATGACAAAATATGATGCCTATTCTTACAGATTGCATGTAACTGTGGACAAGTGTCCCTCTCAAAATTCACTTGATAAATAATGCTCATACAACTAAAACTGAATCTTCTTCTTCCGCAGCAAAACCTGCAGCATCGCCTGCTGTCATCCCTTCCAACCATCAGCGGGATAATTCAGCTTTATCCCACCTACGTAACAGTACTCCGTGGCTATAGGAGATGTGAAATAACTTCATAGGCAACAAATATACCAAATAACAGATAGAACAAATCACTTTGGGACACTCAAGTGATAAGAAATCCGATGTTTTGTGTAGCACACACAAAGAGGAAAGCGAGTTCCTGCCTCTGTGCCGCTGCAGCCGTGCAGCCAGGCCACCAGAGGGCAATGGAAGAAATCTGGTTTTCCTCCAGCCCCATTAAATCCCAGCTCGCACCAAAGGCTTTTCCTCTAATAATCTATCAGGGGATAATGGGGAAATTTATTTCCTGTGATTGTTGGCACATAAAACAGCAACCGCGTCTATGGAATGGCAAGAAGTGCTGGATGAAAAATAATCATCCGAGATATAATTAGCCAACAGAGATAAAAAAATATTACAGAAAGCAAAACGGTGGTATTGTGAGCACAGATTTGTGTGTGACGAGGAGGAGGAGGATGCTGCAAGTCCTCACCATGCTTTTTGGATGTTTAGTATTGGATATGCGGAGAGAGAGAACGAGTCTGGTTTCCTGCAGCACTTCAAAAGGGGTGCGTAAGGCAACGCACGCAACGTGGGCCTATTTGTACTTGATTAAAAACAGAAACAACAAGAAATGAAGCAGAAATCAAATGGTAAGGAATGTAATTAGTGCCAATCAACATGTTTTTGTAGAAAATAGGTCAAACAAAGCCAACATCTTTCTTTGATGAGTTTACGAGTTCATCAGCTGAAGGAGAAAATGTAGGTACAATACAGGCAATTTCCCATTTTAGATTTAGTACCATTTAACCTTTTTAATTAAAAAAAAAAAGAAGTAAAGTACTACATCGTATCAATGCAGGAAACAATAAATGGACTAAGATGGACTTCAGCAGAAATTGTTATGAAGTACAGCATGATTGACATTTACCTGTGTCTTAGAAACAACCACAAAATTAGTGGTGGCAAAATGGAAGTCGATTACAGCAAATGCTGACAGTCCTGGGGCACTCAAATAGAGCAGGTGAGATCATTTTACTGCAATTAAATCCCAAATTCTACACCTAAGAAAATCCACACCAGAATTTTATGTCTAGGAACAAAGAATGAAGCCCACATCTACACCCATTTGTTAACAACAGCGTGCTCAGGGACATAATGTGACATTTACATCATTGATTACGTTAATTCTGGGGTACTGTTTCTAGTTCTGGTATCTATTTTTAATTATTGTTATTATTATTTTTTTAAAAAGCCAACTGCAAAAAAAGTTCAAGAAAGTTTAAAACTAAATCAGACCAAAAAAAAACACTTTTTGGTGAATGTGACCGTAAAGCACATCCACATGTAAAGCTACAATTCTGACTTCTCATGTCTCACAATAAAAAATAATAGAAGAATCCTGACAATTCTCATGAAGAGAAAGTGGATCCATGGGTTTCACTCTCAGCCATCTATTATTACAAATATATATTCTCACCTAGTTCAGGTTTCTGGCTGTAGGCCTTCAATGTGCATACATAGCACTTCTCTAAAATGGAAGTTTGCTTTTATGAACACCTAAAATAGAGTTCCTTTAAAAGTCCAAAAAAGACATGTTTTAACTGATTCACCGAAAAGGTGCAGCCAGAATGGAAATACCTTAACTTCAACGAGCCATAGGAAGCTGGTTGCTTGGGGAAGGGTCAGGAACAAAGCGACGACCAAATGCTTTGTCAGTCCTTGAAGTCACTTTCTGCAGAGCACTCAGCAGCATGGTCAGGCAGCAGGAGGTATCTTGGGATGCTTTATGCAGCACAAAGAAGGAACACATTTTGTCCACCTGGTTATGCAGGGCTGTAAGATTCACTTTTAGACCCTGTGGCCAACTGCTAGAAAATATGCATGAGTCTTTGTATTCAAGGATGGAGACAAGGGACAATTTTTCAACCACATAAACCTGAGGAAGAAAGGGGAAAATCTGAAGACTGGGCAAAATGTGGAAGTAGGAAGAGTGGGATATGGAGCAAGAAGATCCAGGAAAGAAAAAGGGTGAGTAAACAGTGTAGGGAGGAAACAAATCACACATAGAAATAAAGAGCCCCTGTAACATGGGCTTCGCTTGATCTTGTGACATGAATGTAGACATCCATCGGGCCGGTTCCTCACCCATTGGTCTTGCTGCGATGACAGAAGTGCTGCACTGAGAAAACAGTTGAGGTGTGACCTGTCCTGACCCCATTCCTCCTTGGGAATGACAGCCATGCATGAACATAAAAAGAGATCTCCTGCTTTTTCCTAGCCAGGTTGCTTTGAATGCCTACAATCCCATACAACTCCAGCAAAAGATGAATGCTTAAGCAGACGGACAACCTGTCCCTTTTCTGCACCTTTTACTGCAACTGGTAGATACATGGGATCTAAGAGAATAACAGATTAGTCTACAAGCAGTACGTGCAAGTTATTAAAGAAGAAACAGATCTTGATGCAAGAAGATCATAAGATCAAAACTGACATGACAATGTTGTTGGTTAAAGCGTGCTCTGATTTTTCTTTCCAGGAAGTATTGACTTGTTTTCCCCAAAGCTGAGAGCTGTATTTGACTGAGCGGCATACTTCAAACAGCAAATAATACACAGAATCCTCCAACAACTCATTGGGGAAATTGCTGAAATGAAAGAAAGTCTTGGGCCAGATTTTTATCTCGACTGCATTACTGGAAATCCAAAATAATTCCGTTGATTCTAACGGTGTTGCTGTGGATTTGCAACTGTGCAGTTGATTTGCATTTGGTTCAGCAAGAAAATCGTGAGAGATACTAAAGAAAAGGTTAACATCAGATAGAAAGCAATCACATCAGATGACAACTGTTGATACATGCTGTAGCTCACCCAGCTATCAGACTGAACCTGAGTATGTGTTCATACTCACATACACACAAGTGTATTTTACAAATAGAGAGTATCTGTGATTTCCATACGTGACTTGTAAAACTGAGACCATTCCAAAGTGCCATTATGTTCTTTCTTCTGATTTGAGAAAACCTCTTTCAGACAAATTTTTGGCTTTTTATTTTAGAGTTGGATAAAGAATGAAAGAATCTTCGATGAGTACCTACTTGAATTCTTAACTGAATTAATCGTGGCTTGGGCACATTATTGTCACTGTGAAAATCAGAGGGTTGAATAGCCAAAGTACTCCTCAAATCACACAGCCTCGCAGCACGGACAAGCAAGCTGTTTGGACAGCAAAAGTAGTGCTCTCAGTCTCACTGTATTCATTAAAAATGCCATTAAAAAAAAAAAAACAAAAGAGAGAGAGAGCTTTTTGTTTCATTTTGGAAACTTGTACAGAAACTGCAAACCCGGCCAAGTCCCTTCCCCCTCTCCAGGTCAGTGCAAGAAGTCCCAACATAAGCCACATCTTTCACCTGGACAAAGAAGGATTCACAAGTCAGAGCAGACGTACAACACAACATTCTCAACGCTTCTCAAGACTATTTCTCAGGTTTTGTTTCCTGGAACTGTTGCTCAAGTCATCTTTAAGGGCTACATTAAAGTCCAAGACAAAAAGTTACAACACAGAACAGCAATAGCTAATCCTAAAAATGGTTTTTAATCCTTTCTTTCCTTTGCCTCTACCTTCTCTATACTATTTTATCATTTCCTCCTCATAACTAAGCTCTAAGTGAAATTAAGATCCTTCAGAGCTTCCTTAAGAGAATGAACCCTATCTTCTTCCCTGTAAAGCACTGTGTACACTTAACCCATCGTTATTAATACCATTATTAAAATTATGCTCCTGACATTTGATATGCTTGTGAAACTTTTAGAGTGCTATAACAGATGAATAATCAAGATCAAGGAATTAAAAGGCTGAACCAGAAGCCCTTCAGAACGACTCTTGATGCCAACGAACTGTGTAGGAATATATTTGCAGGCTGATGTAAAGGTATTGAGCATGAGTGTGCTGATATCACTATAGGCTCCACTGTGTTGCTCCACTGTTGTGACTCAAGACCTAAGAGAGACCTATGCCCACATGGGATGGCAGCTGGAGACCTTGTCAGATGGGGTAGGACATCTCAGCGAGCACTAAGCTCCTGTGGACAAGTCAGCCGAACCCTTTAAATCTTCATCTTTTGCAATAGCACGCAGACCTGCCTCGTGGATTGACAATTCATCTACCTAAATATTTGAAAACAAGATGACTTGACAAATTTAGGATGTCACAGAATCATAGCATGGCTTGTGGGGAAGGGACCTTAATGATCATGGGGCTCCAAACCCCGCTGTGGGCTGGCGGCTCCCCACCAGCTCAGGCTTCCCCATCCAGCCTGGCCTTGAGTGCCTCCAGGGATGGAACACCATGTTGAACAGAGCAGGTAGCACAAAGCAGGAAATGTTTCATTTACAGAGCACTCTTAGATTCAAATCTATTTGATATTTACATTGGTTTACAGTAAGGCAATTTCAAATATTAGTTTCAGTGTCCAATATAAGTGTTAGCTTGAAGCCCCAGGTTCATGCTCACAGTACAATAAAGAAAATGGTTTCTTTGCTGAACCCCATGACCTCCAAGCTGAAAAAAAAAGTCATTATAAAATAGAAAGTATGGTTTCATAATGCTGCTCATAGGTCTAACTTCAAATCCATGATTAAGTGTATTCACAGCAGCCAAAGGGCTAAGTGAAAAGCCCGGCCTTTCATCAAATGAACAGCATATATGCAGAAGAGAAAGCTAAAACAATCTTGACTTGTGCAGCATCAATAAAAGCAAGGAGTTTGGGCTGTAGCTGCATCCAGGGGAACAGAAACAATGTTCAACGGATAACACGCTGCATTCAGCATAGCTTGGAGTGCCTAAGTGGGTTTTGGGAGCTGTCTTTAGTCCTGTGCTTTCAGGGATGCTCACTGGTGTTTTCATGTCAAAGAATCATCAAATGGAGTTGGAAGGGATCTTTAAAGGCCATCTGGTTCAACTCCCCTGCAGTGAGCAGGGACACCCACAGCTACATCAGTGCTCAGAGCCCATCCAGCCTGACCTTGGCTGTCTGCAAGGATGGGGCACCACCACCTCTCTGGGCAACGTATTGCCAGCACCCCACCACCATGTTCTATGTGTTTCAGTCTTTCAAAATAAAGTCATCTCAGTGGTGATGAAGAAATGCAGTCAAAAGCATGTATTAGTCCTCAGTGATCTTCCTGCTGCACAGTGACCAAATTTTCTGGGTGTGACAAGGAAGGCACATTTTCTGCAGTTGTAGGTAAACATGAAAGGAGTTTGCAACTGTTCACACAAAACCTCCTCAACTGCAGCTGAATGCAGCTTTCTCAGAGAGGGATGAACATAAAAAGGGTATCTCTGTAGCACAGATGAGTGATTACAAAATAAATAATGGCTTAGCTTATCAGATCAGGCTTGCTTATTTTCATAAGAACTACCAGCATCAATCAGGAATCAAGTAGCTACTATTCACTTCAGAGTGAAGCAAAGATAATTCGATACGTAAAGCTCTGAAATAGACATAATTTGAAGAGGAGTAAGCAGGTGTTATTTTTTTTATTGACTCTATTAGGCTGTTTTATTAACAACAACCTACTTTTTTTAAAGACCTATTTAACTCCTCTCTGCCAAAAAAAAAAAAAAAAAAAAGTGAAAGCGTGCTCAATATTCACACAGAATGCTACAGAAAGCTCTGGCTGAATGTTGCACATTCACTCCACAAAGCATTCCTTCGTTCAACCAAAATTTAGCTCAGAACGGCTGGATCCTGCAGATCTGTAAATAGCATTTCCTTGCTTCAACAGATACAACCCCGACCAATTTGTTTGCTTGCTCACTATGCTGGCCAGAGAACTCCAGCTTCTAAATCTCTGTTCCTTTCTAGCATGTCAAATATGCGCCACTTGGTTTTGCAGTCAAAGACTTGAGTGGTTTGCCACATCATTCCAGAGAGTGTTTATGAAAGCTTCTCTTACTCTGAAGAATGCATCCATCCCTCACAACCTGTTTTACACCTAGCAGAGTCCACATCTGAGAGAGCTTTGAGAGTTGCCATTGCAGTCATGGTATAACAGCTTCCATTACAGTCATAATACATCAGCTTCTATTGTAGCCATGGTATATCAGTTTCCATTATAGCCATGGTATATCAGTTTCCACTAGAGCCGTGAAAGACCAGAGTATGCCTAAAATCACAGAATCACACAGAATCACAGAATCACCCGGGTTGGAAGGGACCTCAAGGATCATGTAGTTCCAACCCCCCTGCCTAGCAGGGCCACCAAACACACACATTCAGATCAGGTTGCCCAGGACCCCGTCCAACCTGGCCTTAAACACATCCAGGGACGGGGCATCCACAACCTCCCTGGGCAGCCCGTTCCAGGGCCTAACCACTCTCCTTGTATAGAACTTCCCCCTAACATCCAACCTAAATCTTCCCTCCTTCAACTTCGATCCATTTCCCCTCGTCCTGCTGTTGTCAGCCCTTTTCAAGAGTTTACTCCCCTCCTGGGTGTAGGATCCCTTCAGGTATTGATAGGCTGCAATGAGGTCACCCCGCAGCCTTCTCTTCTCCAGGCTGAACAAGCCCAACTCCCTCAGCCTGTCCTCATAGGGGAGGTGCTCCAGCCCCCTGATCATCTTAGTCGCCCTCCTCTGGACCCTTTCCAAAATCTCAATGTCTTTCTTGTACTGAGGGCTCCACACCTGGACACAGTACTCCAGATGGGGCCTCACAAGAGCCGAGTAGAGAGGGACGATCACCTCCCTGTCCCTGCTGACCACCCCTCTCCTGATGGAGCCCAGGATCCCATTTGCCTTTCGAGCTGCCAGAGCGCACTGCTGGCTCATGTTCAGCTAGCTAAATGTAATCAGATCAGATATTAGGAAAAATTTCTTCTCAGAAAGTGTGGTCAGGCATTGGAACAGGCTGCCCAGGGAGGTGGTGGGGTCACCATCCGTGGAGGTGTTCAAGAACCATGGAGATGTCTGTGGAGATGTAGATGGTCAGTGGGCATGGTGGGGTTGGGCTGGGGTTGGACTTGGAGCTCTTAGATGTTTTCTTTTCCAATCTTAATAATTTTATTCTATTTCACTCCATTCCATTAGCGTTCAGCACTGTTTGAGTTGCCCCCAAAGTATCTCAGATACCTACACAGGACAGATACAGTACCCTAAGGAGTACGTGTGCCTCATGGGCTGGCAGCTGGAGGTTGGCCAAAACAAGAACAAAAAGAATGAAAAAACACAGAAGCACAAATATTTATATAAAAAAAGATGTTTCAAGTTCAGATGCTCCAATGTGTACACTTGTGAAACCAATAGGATCTGAAGTTATTGGTTGAGGAATTCCTTTCTCAGCTGCATGTGAGTAAATCACAAAATCCCAACACTGCAGGAGTTGGAAGGGGCCTCAAGAGATCACGGAGTCCAGCCCCCTGCTAAAGCAGTTCCCTACAATAGGTCACCCAGGTTGGCATCCAGACAGGTCTTGAATGACTCCACAGAAGGAGACTCCACCACCTCTCTGGGCAGCCTGTGCCAGTGCTGCATCACCCTTACTGTAAAGAAGTTCTTCCACATGTTTGTACAGAACTTCCTATGTACAAGTCTCAGGCCATTGCTCCTTGTTCTGTTGCTACACACCACCAAGAAGAGTCTGGCCTCATCCATTTGCCTCCCACCTCCCTGCAGATACTTATAAACACTGATCAGATCCATGGCACAACTGTATTAGGTCCTGTAGAGTGATGCCAAGAGGGAATTTTGTACCACGTATTAATTCTTTCATTGCTTGATTCAAAAATAAATTGTAGGTGTTTGGTCAAATTCATGCTTGTCACGCCAACTCATTTGCTAGATTAACTGAAAATAACACTTTGATGAAAAGCCAAGAAAAATGACTCTCACAGAGTTTCATTTATTTAACTAAGCTTCTTCTTCAGTTCTTCATCAAAACATAGCTGCTAAGGTGAAGAAAAAGCTGCAGTACGGCTCAGCCTCTCCTCTCCACATCAGACCTCATTCCCTCCTGTCTGCAGCTTTCAGTCCCAACATTTCCACACTGAGGATGTTCTCCAGACTGACAGACTGGGCAATTAGTTAATTCCACTTGCCTGGATCTTATCTATTTACACTAAATTATATTTTTTTAAAATTCAATCTCTTCATGTCTAGGTACAATGCTTTTTGAATTCCTTAAAGATACCTGCAGGCCCCAAAGCAAACCATTAGCATTGTTTCTTTTCTTTTTTTTTTTCTGTTTAACTCCAGTTTTGGTACAGTTATTGCTTTATTTTGCTTTCTCAATCTTTTGACTAGCTGATTTAGATTGCAGAGAGGATTCCTATTAGTGTCACAATCTTTTCCAGCAGAGAAACTTTCCAAAATTATAGCCTTACAGCTCAAATCCTGAAAAGAATGCATTGCATTACTTCTAGCAGAGTTCCATCAAACAAAACTAAACAGTTACCTCTTTATTCATCTGTAACTCCTGTGTGTTCCATAAAAAATGAAAACAGTTCAATGGGGCTTCTGTAAAGGCCACATTTTTAGCATTTTCATGAAACCTCAACATTCCTATTCTTCTGCCTGTTCGAGCCCATATTAGTTTCTCAAGGTTACCACTATAAGAGCACATAACATCAGGACCTTATCACTGCTCACATCACATAACACCTCTGCCAAGAGCTCAGAATTCAGTTCATAATCATTCACGGAGAGGCCCTTTATTGCTGTGTGGGCAGCTCTTCTCCTACCAAATATCTGCTTTTGCAGCAAAGTAATAGACATGCATTTTGCTCTCTGAGCATATTGTTTATTCCCTGTGCTCTCCTATGTGAGGATGCAGAGATGTTCATTTTTGAGGGGTGCTACCTTAATATAAGTCAACTGCGGTGACAGGGCTCGATATATTCTTGGGGCCTGAAATCCCTGCATTAGCAGCTTGACAAAACTAATGCAGTCCCGTGATTCAGAAAAAAAAAAGTAAATATAAAGTTTCATCCCACTAGTAATTTTGCTATTTGGATTACTGCCCAGATAAATCATTTGAAAACCAAATCCAACCTAGCAACTGTCTTGAAAATTGAGTAACCTCAGGTTCAACTGTATTAAAAAACTTCAGCTTCAGGCAAAACTGATGGAACAGCTCATTCACAGCATTTTCACCAAGCCCTGGCCCTCATTTTATGTTTTTCTTATTACGCATACGCAGTGTTACAATTTACCAGCAGCAGAACTGAATTGCCACTAGCTGACTCTGCCCACATGCATTCAGCTTCATTGACAGCTAAGGATGCATGGCTCAATGCATATTCATTGCTGGATTGCCATTTCTCAGCTGTTAAAACAGCTGCATGAACAGCAACAAGCTTCACAACTTAAAACAGATGTAGCCCTTACAGGATACTTGGGCTCAGGGATGATCACAGATCACATCAGCAGGCTGGTATAAGCTGTGGACATGGTGCACTTATTGTGGTATTTTTGCACTCGAGCACGGCACTACCATAAGTGTGTAAGCTACATTAGCATTCAGTCTGTAGCACAAGTGTGCTTTTCTCACGTCTTCTGATCATTGCCACTTACCACAGATAGGTTCACGTCACAGAATGGTCTTGAGATGGATGAACCTAATTCCTTTGGATGGAGAGAGACCAGAAATGCACCACTAGTCCAGCTAATGGTACATGGGACCACGCAGTAGGTAATGAAAAACAAACCCTGAAATGCACATTGTGCATTTTAGGTCTTCGGCACTGAGAATTTTGTTCGGCTCATCTGCTCTTCCCAGCCCAATCTGCACTCTAAAAGTACAAAGAGCTGAACGCATCTATCTGGCTTTGGGCTAGCCTGCAAATCAGGCAGAAATTCATGACATAAATCTTGAAGTTGGGTAGTTTCTGTCCTCAGTGAACAAAACCAACTCCTTTGCAATAACGATCATTCCTCGCTTCAAAACAAACAAACAAAACACCTGAAGCAAACACGTAGTATTCTATTTGGAAGGCCATTCTCCATTCTCTTCTGGGTCATCAGCTGAAAAAAGGCATTCAAGACCACATACTTACACAATTATACATTGACAAATAAATAAACTACCCCAGTTTTTGTTTGTTTGCGGGGCCAGAAAACCAAACGGTCATTCATACCGAGTAAACTCACTTATTGAGGTTACCATAGCTCTAATATTTACGAGGGACATGGCTAGTGGGTATGATGGGGATGGGTTAGGATTAGATTCCATGATCTTAGAGGTCTTTTTCCAACCTTAATGATTCTATGATTCTCAGACTCTAGTTCTTTCCCTATTTGGAACATTCAATGCTGACCATCATGGAAAAATCAAGTTTTATTCCATCCTTACTTTTTTTTAATCTGCCATTATCGGGTGTAAAGAAATGTACACCTGCCAGAAGAATTTGGCATTTGCTTTAAATTAGTGCAATAATAAGGAAACTGCATTTCCTTAAAGTAATGTAATGCAAGGCATTTAATATGAAAAGGGATTCCTGAACATATTGTTTGCTCAGTGTGTTTCCAATTCAACCATTTCACTGCTGCTGCAATCCCACAGTAGATAACACTGTAGATATTGTTGTTGATAACACGAGAAAATACTGTGTAGAAACTGTATTTCCTCTAGGAATTTCAGTACATATTTGCTCTGGTTCCTTTGCTGGCAATACAGTCCCTTCCTTCCTCCTCCATTAGTGCAAAAATGAGCTCTACATGTGACCACTTACAGAGTTGCGCCTAATTACATAAATGCACTAATTATACAGACTTTTGAAATGGTGAGAGACTTCAAAGTAGGTAAATTTTATATTGTGCTATTAAGAAAATCTATTTGATGATGGAAAATTCTGTAATATCATATTGCAATCTCCTGCATTGTAATTTTGCTTTCAAGTCAGTATTAATTTAATGACAAATAACTGCAGAGAATAATAGATTTGGGAAAGCAAACTGAAAGCTGGAAGATTTAGAGTGAGACAGTGGTCAGCAGATGTTAATAAATGGGAACAAAAAACAATTTGGAAAAGTGATGGATCTCAGGTAACCAGTGAGTAGAAAGAAGTTCAGCATGATAAATATGAATACCAAGCCTTCAGAAACTGCTCTGCTAATAGATGCACACCTGAAAGACTGATCGTCCCGATGCATTCACCTACTCACAAGAAAACATATACACCATTGAATATTTGATTTATATGCAGAGCTATCCCATTGCTAGGAACAAATTGCGGCTTAGTTATCTGCAGTTCATCCCTTCGCACACAAAATAATGCCAACAGTCCTGCAAACACAGATCAAGCTCAATGATCAACCAACGTCATGAATACGCTTATAAAAACCACATGCATATCCTTCCGTGCCTTGGTGCCTGCCTCTGATTGATACAGCATAACTCTTCAGAACAGATTCCTTTGTTTTAACACTAGATATTCACCAAATCCCCAAATCTTTAATAATGCTTACGTGGAATCGTAGCACAAGTGAATGCATGACAGCTCACAGTACCATTTAATAGTTTATCTGTCGCACTGATGCCCTAGGTGAATAATTTATTTCCTGTAAGTTACATGAAGTCATATTTTTTTGCAGCAGACACTGGATGTTGCCTTGCAGGACCACTAGACAGATCAGACAGAAATTACAATGCAGCAACACTAAAGGACACAGTAATCTCTCTGCCTTTCGTTAAACCCAGGCCTATAATAGCTTGCATGGCAGGGGATAGACAGAATTCATCTTCACTGAAAAACAAGACTGTGTACAGGAAAGGTAAATCAAATAATCATCCTTTTCTCACACATCAAAACAAACGGCCTTCTGAAGTCACTGAATGCCACATTTAAACAAAGGAATGTGGGGAATAAAAGCATCTCAGAACCAGCAGGTAGGAAATCCTAAGATCCCAAGTTGACATGCTGAGGAGGACTTTTCCCCAGAGTTCAAGAACTTTTGGGTCTGAGACACTGGCTTCACCCATCAGAGTATGGGGCCCAGATGCACTTCAGTAGCTTTGAGGACACCAAGCTTTGCTCTGAGGGGCCCACATGAAAAAAGTCTCTGAAAGAAATTAAATTGTCTCTGTACAAGTAACTAAATACTTTATTTTTGCATCAAGTTGTCACACACACAAACAAGCTTCTTCGTAACAACTGGAATTCAGAGCAAGTAAGATTCAACTTCAGTATTAGAGCGAGGACCTCCAACATCAACACAGAGAAAGCATGCAGCACGAGCAGCGATGGGGTGCTGTGAGAAATTTCCTTGGCCTGTGATCAACATGGGAAGCACTGCCACACTCTGCCCAACATTACCTTTTGATATTCTTCCTTAGATTTCAAGGCAGCTTCCATCTGTTCTTGGGAAAAGGTGTAGATGGCTGAACGATACTGAGTGCCAATGTCATTACCTTGCCGCATTCCTGGAGAAAGAAAATCACTCCATGAGGATCCTGCTCATAAGTGAATGAGTTGCAACATGTAAGCCTAGCAGACTCAAATTTAGGACTTTCCATTCTCCTGGGTTAGAACTGTCTCTCTTGCATATTCCATAGGTGTTTTTAGAAAGACCAAGTGTTTCTTTAGTTGAATAGTCCAGAGGAGATTCAATTCTAATGCTTCCTTTGAAATGATGTGCAAATGAAATGTGAATATTTTACATTTTGGTAAATCACACAGTAGTCAAATACAGATGTAAAGCCTCAAATAATCAAGCTGCAGTTACTGTAATCAAGGTACTTTTAAAATATTTGCTTTGAACCATGCAAACGCTATAAATAAAACTTGGATTTTATCAAGTGCTTAAACATTTTCTTGTGCTGGAGGATTACATCTTAATGAGAGAAATATCCATGGAGATAACTACCCATTCTCTTCTATTCGTAAACCATCACCTGATAACCCTGATACCTGAAACTCTGATAAAAACTAGCATGCACATACTGCTGAACCAAGTTTGGAGCAAAGTTATTAATTCACACCATCACCACCGTTACTTATGAAGACAAGAAAGGATTCTTGTGAAGTCTGAACTCCAAAAAGGACTTTGGTAGAGGAACGTGCTAAGAAAGTTGGGAGAAGGTATGGATTTTAGAGTGAGCAATGCTTAGGAACAGCAACTCTTAAAGCTTTCTGCTGTCTGGCAGAAGTAGAAAATAACGGTATATATGAGCTCTCTACTAAATTCTATTTGCAACCCACATTTGATAATATGGATGGCAGAAGTATATAACACTTTTTATATTTAACATTATGAATAAAAAACCTAATTTTACATGCTCACTAAGTCCCAGAAACAACACCATAAATACATAACTTTGGTACAAGGATTAGCCCATTTACTGCTGATGCATTCATTTCAAAAACCCAGTTGCATGAATTTGCTCATGCACATATTTCCAAATTCAGAGCTAGACTCTACCTACAAAACTACAAAATAAAGGGTCCTATTCCCTTAAGCAGCTGCCCTGACACAGCTTGGCATGATGCAGTCATAGGGAGCTTCAGTGGACAAAGGCTTTGCTGCCTTCCATCACTGTCCACTCCCATTCCCTCAGGCAGAAATTCTGGAAGCCAGTTTTGCTATGGATTGTTCCATAAATGCTTTAGCATCAAGCATGAAAGCTGATCTAGAACTGCAGTTTTGCAGTTTCAGTCTTTCATAACCTTGTTCCTATCATGCGTTTGGAAAACAAACAAACAAACAAACAAGCAAACAAAGAAACAAAAAAGCTTTTGCTTTTGATGTAACAAAACTTATTTATTGAACTTGAGTGAGTGAAAAACCCATCTCTGAAGCAGACTCAAAAAAGCTGATTATTCCCAAATGTCCAAATGTCTACAGCTCAAGACAAAGTGGAAATCATTAGGACTCATCTCTGGACTGTCCTACACTGCAGAAGTCCCTCTGAAGATCAGCATCAACATGTCAGGACTACAGAGAAAATGAGACACAGAAATATCCTAAAAGATTCATTTGAACTAAAAGCCCATTCAATAACCAACAACACTTACGAGTGAAATTGATTCTGAAAAATCCTATGGAGTTTTCACATTGTTTGGGTTAGGCCTTAAGCACTAAAATGTTACATTGCTACACATAATAACAACAACGTTCTTCATCATTACTTAATAGCAAGCTCTGCAGGGCACATAATATTTTCCTTGTTTATTTACAAGTTATTCTAGGATGGTAGAGAGTGACTACAAAGCCAGTGCTAAGGAATAGTTTGGTGTAAAATGAATACAGGGCAGCTAAGCATTAGTTTTGCCAGGATATGTTAATGGTGATTTATGTTTGTACTTAAGCATTGGCATTCTACAGATCTATTTATTGCTTAGCAAACCAATTGAGAACTGACTGGGGAGTAGATAGTAAAAATCTCTGTAAATGGACGATCACTACCTGGTACGACAGTTTCTAGCATGCATTTCTAGAGTGCATTATAGTATGAGTTCCTGTTCATGGTACTCTGAGTGAGAAGGTAAACAAGATCATTTAATATATGCACATGCAACCATTACATAGAGATAAGAAAGTGATCAGTTCAATTAATTTATTGAAGAGGAGAACTGACTCTGATTTATAAATGCAAATAGGGAAGTAACCTCAAAGACAAGGCTCTTCAGTCTTGCCAAAACTGCATAATAACATGGAGCAATTGAAAGCAAAAGAATTCAAAATCCAGATGGGAAATAAGACAACATCAAAATAGTGAAGAGCATTCATCGTGTGAACACTGTATCAATACCCTTTCTTGATGGTTTCATAACAACTTGTACCTAAATCTATCATGATAAGTAGCTAGCACATAATCTGCCAAAGCCACAGAGGTTACAAGATACTGAAATGAAACAAATTCCATGTGCGCAGAATAATCAAGTACCTATTGCTATTTGTTATTTGTTATTGCTATTTGTAATGTACTTCACACGTGCAAACTTACTTCTCTAAGGTCCATCATGGATTTTTTAAAACCCTCTGGCAACTCTTCCTTGTTGAGATTCACTAACTCAATGAGTAGCAAACAAGGCAGGAAATTCAATTTCGTAAACAACTGTGGTAGGATGATTGAGTTTAACTATCTTGTCTTTGTCTGAAAGAATTGCTACTAAATCAGAAATGATCTCTGCTTGGCGATCTAAAAATCCCACTGTGTCATCTGTAGTTAACTCTCCTTCCTTTGCTGGAATGTCATTCTTAGTTTGTCTGTCGTGCCACGCTGTCTCACTGTGTTCAAATAATACCACAGCTATGCACATTAGGCTTCAGATAGGAATGAGAAAATATGAATAATTAATTTAATAAAGATGCTAAAGTTATTGGAAGATACTGTGTGCTGCTCAATCAGAAGCTATTCATATCAGATTGTCAGCTTTGTTGCCACTTATTCCAGCTCCTCTGGATGCATGTTGGACTCCTCTTTTTAAGGGATGCAAATGATTTTTCTATTAATTCCAAATTGAAAAAGTGAATCAGGTTTGTGTAAATCCCCACACTGGAATAAGAAATAATTCCTAGAGAACATGCGCTGAGCATCTTCAGTACAGTATGATCTTCTGCACAGGGGAAGGCTGATTGCCTCTAACTGTCCTTCTGCAAGATGCCTTACAGCCATTCTGTGTGCAAAACCTGCTAACGCAGGGACAGAATTTATGGTTGTTGCAAACTTTTTTCCTCAAGGATATAACACATGGGGTTCAGACCCTGTCAGTAGGGCCTGAACTTTCTCAGCTTTCAATCCAGCACGACAGAACTGTAGAGGTGGGAAGGGAGCTCTGGAGATCATCTAGTTCAACCCCCTGCTAAAGCAGGTTCCCAGATGCCGGGTCTTTTATTCTGTAACATGTACGAAACATAGGGATGGTGGTGGTTTGGAGAAATCAGTTACTTACCTAAGATGTCAATTATATTGCAGTTTTCCAAAATTAAATTGAAGGTTTACTAAAGCAAACATTAAATCTACTCACAAAGCATTTAAAGCACTGTCTTTTGACACTCTCATTATTAGACACTGCTAACCACAAAGGGACGGGAATGAAGAAGATCCTGAGCAAGCTATTTGCCAGGTCAACCTACATATGCAACTGTATGCAACAACAGCATTTAGAAGAATCTGCTGCAGAGTAGAAGAATTAACTGCAAGCTATACACATCCTGCAATCCACTGAAACTTCAAAAGAGGACCACCTTTTAATCCATACATTTTAATGAGATATCCATACTTGGCTATGGCCTTTCCTGACTCTCCTATTCCTTGTAAGACCATCACAAACCTCTTTATACTGTTTTTTTGGGAGAGAACGATTGATTCTGCAACTGTAGAATTTCAGAAGTTTCCAATTTTTTTGCAAACTTTCAGACATAACCATAAAACATAAGTGAAATAACTCTGTAATGACATATATTTAAAAGTAAATCTAGATAGCCAACTACTGAACTACATTCATCAACCAAACGATGCTCCAAAGACACTGTTCATGGAACAGTTTACATGCTGACACCTGAAGACATTTGTTCCTTCCATTTTTAAATCCTATGCCAGACCTAGGTGGATATTTTCATCCATCTGCCTCTTAAAATACAGACATCTACTTAAGATTCTACAACGTTGGTGGTACCAACAGATCCAGACAGCAATTTTCACAGGTTTCTTATGCACTCTTACCAATGTTAAGGTTTGTCACCTGTAGATTTTTGATTACCTACTGTTATTTTCTTAGGAGCAATTAAAAGGAGCGCTGGATTTGGGCTCTTCATAAACCTGTTGTAAGCATTAATACAGACCTGTACAACAGATGAGGTTAGAAGGGCTCTCTGGAGGCCATCTATGGTCCAGCCTCTGCTCAAGCAGGGACAGACACCCACAGCAAGTTGCCCAGGACCATGTTTAGGCAGCTTTTGGACATCTCCAATGATAGAGACTCCATAACCTCTCTGGGTAACCTGTGTCAATGCTCTGTCACTGTCAGGAGGGCTTGTTCACTGTGAAGATCAGAAATTCTACGTTTAAAGACAACCCGGCAGAGTTTCAGGGGCTACCCAATGTCCCTGATATGAAGCAGATGAAGCTACAACCTGGGTGATTTACCTGCTTCTTATCTGGTGCAAGAAGATGAAGAGTAGAGACAAGTCCTTGAGCTCCACGTTTGGTCCCACAGCACCCAGAACCCCTTTGGTCAGCCCAAAGTTTGCAAGATCACTCTGTTTCATCTGGCTGTAAGACAGTGACTGGCTAAAATGCAAATATCTGTCTCCCTGAGCAGGACATGAGGAACACATCCATCAGTAACAGGAACAAATACATCCTGAAGTCAAAAGGCTGGCACTTGCTGTTGATACCTGAGGCAAAGAAAATCAGCTTTCATGCTGAAGACAACACTAAAATTCTCCCATCAAAGGGATGCTTAGGTACAATGGCTGATTTTTAGAACTGACAGACAAGCAGAGTTTGCATTCCTCTGGCAAGACAGAAAATTACATGGTTTTGGATCAGGCTGCATGATGCCAAAGAGCACAAGCCCAAAGTTCAGTGCCTGGCATTAGCCAGTCTTTGTAAGCTCTTGTCTCTGGAGAACCAGGATGGATGGAGGCGTTTGGAGCTCTAAATGTATTTAAATCTTGGGCATGGATCATATTTAGGAATTTCACTTTGGCTGACCAAGCATCTCAGTGGTTCACAGTCTGGACCGCTCTGGAGACCATAAAATTTCTCCACTGTGCCAGCAGAGATTAGAACACCAATTAATCAAGAAATGCCCCAAAGAGCTGACTGCTCTCAAAGAGCTTGCTCTGACCACCTCTGATAAGTAGGAGAAACAGAAATTTGTGAGCACAGGAATGGCAGCTGTAGTGCTACCTCAGTTTCTGCAAAAGATTGAGAGTGCCATGCAATGAAAGTACACATATAGATTGCCACTAGAGAAATCATCATTTCCCAAAATGTAGAAAACAGTCAAAGAGATGACTCTAAATGACTCTTACCAACAATCTGATATCACCTGAAGCACCTGGGTAGTGCTTAGATTTAGTTTGGGTCTCCCATCTTTCTTTTGGTATCAAAGTAGCAAGTACCAGCTCTTCTTTGATTTGGATGATCAGGACACATGAAAGCATCCCTGCCTCTATGCAGCTGGTCAGTGCTTTCACTTCCACATTTTCCACACCTTGTGAAAGTTATTATGTATTCCTGGCCAAAGAGTTGCTCCTTTAAAGCAGCTGTCCTGCTATCACACCAAGCTTGAACTTGTATTGAGATGCTTATTATGTGGTGCTTGTCCTTCCTCTCTAACTTCCGGGCATCTTATAGGCAGTAAGAAATAGGTAAACCCAAAGCATTAATAACAACATGTATTTCCCTTTTTTTTTTTTTTTTTTACCTTTAGAAATGGAAAATTCCCTGCAAACGTACAGAATCTTTCCAAACAGTGATTTTTGAGTACATTCCTATGGAGGAATGATGCAAAATATACTTTATTTCTTTCTAAATCAGGAATTTCTTCTGAAGACTCAACCTTCTAATGACTTAAAAGTAATACTTGTGCAACACTTCTTCTCTTCTCCCCATTTAAAAATAATAAAAGAAAGTAATGGCATCATTAGTCAACCGTGCTCTTCACAGAGTATCCCAAGCAAAATGGAGATAAATGACTGAGGTCTGTTACTGTCTTCTCTGTCACCTAGTGAAATTTTAAAGGGCAGTTCATAGCTCTTATTTTTATCTCTCTTTTTTTTTCTTTTCCCTGAGATTTATAGGCTTTCCTGCAGCCGTCACTTATTTTCTTAGACCCACAGAAAGCTGATATACTGATTAGTCATTTTCTTTCCCCCAATCAATGCTTGCTGAGTTAACACTAATATAACTCCTTCCTCCAGCTCATCATATAATTATTTAGTAAAAATCAATTGCGCCATGTCACCCTGGCTTGATGTCATCACTCACTGTAATGATTACATCCATACAGTTTAAAAGTTGCCAAGGGAAAGTAGAACTCTTTATGGCATATGATTAAAGGAGAAAAATGTTAATAGAAAAGAAGGTAGCGACTGCGCTGTGGATTGAGAGTTCTTGATGAATTTCAAGGTGCTGGAGCACGGGAAGGATAAATGAGATATGAAAGAGCTTCTTCAGAAGGTTACAATCCAATAATGAGTTTGTACACATTAAAGGGAACGTACTATCAATAGGAAACAAGCTTTCCAGAGCTTTCAGTACTGGAGGTTTTCAGTGTCAAGAAAGATACTGCAGTTCTGGTCTTTCCCATTTGGTTTGGGACCAAAGCTTTCCCTATAAATTCTGACTTGTATGTGTACTTAGATCATCATGTCTACAATGTTTTTTAAATGAAAACATAAATATAGCTTCAGCTGCAAAAACGTCTGGTGACAGGCATTTTTTTTTTCTTTAATCTTTATCAAGTCACAAGATTGCCAGGTTTTCTGGTGCATCTTTAAAGCTAAAATAGAACTGGGGATATGCTGGTGTACGAAGGGGTCTTGTGGACATCTCTAGTCCAACCCTGCTCAAAGGAGTGTCAGTTCAAGCGGGCTTCCCATGATCTCATCCCATTCCATTCTGAATATCTCCAAGGATGAAGGCATCACAGAATACTTCCTTAGGATTGCCAGCGCTGGTGTAAATGATCTTTGTCAAGAACGGTCTCTAAACACTCACTGGATGAAATAACAGAAGCTGTAGACTTAAAGAGAATTTTTTCTGACGACAGATTCATCATTAATGCCGCAGCATACCCCAAAGTATGGACACACAAGTGAACACACTCCTTCATTTTTAGTGATAACACTCTGTGGAAATGGGATGAATTGCTGCCACGATTCATAATTTGATGCAACAAGAAACCTTATCTATTCCCTTCACTGATGGCCAACACCCTGCTGCAACCAAAGCAAAGTAACAGTAGTAAACTCACTGGGGATCTGTCTCTAATCTATTCTCTTTCCTTATTTTTATGGCATTATTGTTCTATAGCTATGAAGATTGCTTCTCAAGATAGTTCAAACATTTTACACAATTAGAAAGTCCGAATGAAGGCTTTGAAAGAGAATCACAGAATCACTCAATCATGGAATGTGTTGGATTGAAAGGGTTCTCAAAGATCATGAAGCTCCAACCCCCTGCCACATGCAGGGCCACCAACCTCCACATTTCACAGCAGCCCAGGCTGCCCAGGGCCCCATCCAACCTGGCCT